>NC_136532.1:21664213-21796713 GCF_910591455.1 Pholis gunnellus
TTGCTTGCAAATTTACTGCTGTGTTTTTTTATTGTCTGATTTTCTATTTCAATTCCACTCAAGCATGTTTGGCTTGCAAAAGGTCAACGATGCCATTCCAACTTTGTGTTTTTTGTCATCTCACATCTTGACCCTGAAGAATAATTTGATCCCAAACAAACATTTTGCCTTTTTGTGTGTGTGTGTGTGTGTGTGTGTGTGTGTGTGTGTGGGGGGGGGTTAAAGTTGGAGCCAGATCTGTGTTTGAGAGCTGTAAAGATGTCCAGGATTTACAGCTGATAAACATCAACCAGGCTTTGAATTTTTGGGATTGAGAGAGGACAATCTTGGTGAACATGGAGAAGATAAAGGAGGAAAGAAAGACTTGTAAGCTGGAGGTGGACAACACAAAAGGATGGAAAATGTTCAAGAAGCAAAAGTAGAAACAGAAAGAAAAGAAGAGGTTTAAGGAGGCAGGGAAGGGAAGGTAGGTACTAGGGAAAGCTAATTAAAAACAAAATGTATTCTTGATTATATTTGTTTGTTTTTTGGTCCAAACCCAGGACGGTGCCAGCTTTGTTCATACTGACACTGCAGGCAAACCACATACCTGTAAGTGAATAAACCTTCTTAAAATAAACCTGTCATCCAGCAAGACAATACTTTTGGGAGCACAGCTCACCCGAATGAATTTTATTTAAGTCCTTGTAACTTCAGCTTAGATCCATCAGCTTGTCTCCAAGGTGCGCCATAATTTACCTCCTCTGGAGTTCAATGCCGTCATCCAATTAAGTAAGTTGACCCATGTGACAGTCCTCCAAAAAACACTATTTACTGAGTTTCTTAGGCTGAAGATTCAATTCAGAAGGCACAACGTGAGAAGGGACACCTCTTCAAAAGGATAGTCCTGTAATTCTCCAGGTTATGAGACGCTTTATGTAAGCGGAGGAAAACACGAGCTGTCAATTACAGGAAAAAGGGCAGAAAGAAGCTATATTCAGTGGGATAAAGGCAGCATTTGTGTTCATTACGTGTGCTTTGGTGAGCGTTCATGTGCTCCAACACTCTATCATCGCCCTGAGCGATGACCTGGGCTGGCTAATTAGGCCTCGCCGATATGGATGGGGTTTGTGTGTACAGCCTCGCCTAGCATCATTCTGTCACTCACTGAAATGACCCTGGCCACCTGAGCACACTCAATCACCAGGCCGTACTCATATGCATACACGTATGCAAGTGTGGATGCGTGCAGGCGCACACACATGCATGCACTGGCTTCACACACATACTGAATTTATTGAATAAGCTGCGTGGGATCCCAGGGTTCATCCTGACTGTAAAGTTAATACACACACACACACGGTATCGGTCACATTTCATGCATGCACTCGTGTCTAAACACACAAACACCCATGCAAACACGCACACTGTACTTTTCTGAATGTTTTTGTAGGCCATGCTTTAAATAACCTTCCAATCCCATTGGCTTATTCCCCTTGCTCTAACACCCATTCCTCCCTCGCTCCCTCTCCCGCTCCTCGCCCTCCCTGCTGCCTCCCCCATCTTTCTTTTCCTCACCCCCCGTGCCCCTGAGAGCCTGCGTAGCGGAATGTGTGGCTAATTAAGGCGACCTACGTGGACCCCGCGTGTTCGAGTCCCCCTCCTTAGAGATGTACAGTGTCAACACTAACTCCGTGTCCCTTGTGCGGGTGAGTGTGTGTGTGTGTTGTCGGGGAAGAGGTGTCAAACGTTGGAGATATCTGTCCCTTTCTGCGTTTCTCTTCTTTATTTTCCTCTCTCTGTTGGCTCTCTTATTCCCATCCCTTCCCTCCCTACGTCCCACATGTCCTCCGTCTCTTCCACACCACAAAACTTGTCCTCCTTTAGCTCTCTCACCCAACCCTCCTCTCTTTCCTCCCGTCCTTTCTTTCATTCTCTCCTCCTGCTTTTGCCCTCCTACCCTCCATAGGCGAGAGGAACCCCAGGGTCCCATTGCTGCTGTTTAATTAATTCTTTTCATTGTGTAAATCAAAAACTGAGCTTGTGTCCTTGAGTTGAGAGCTCTCCAGCATGCACGGGCGAACGAACGACACAAACAAACTGAGGGGGCCAAGCGCCTCCGTCTCCCAGGAGGAGGCTAAAAGGATCTGCAGAAAGAAGAAAAGGAAAAGAAAAAGAGAGGAAAAAGTTCCTTTACTTTGTTAGAATGTGGGACGGAGGATTGTCTTTCAACGGGCAGGGAGGGAAGTAATGGGGAAGGGGGGGGTGATAATAATATAATCCAACCGCCGGACAAGAAGTCAATACCGGCTCATTCTGCTAAACCCTGGAATATGTTTTTTACTTCTGATGCCAACGTTTATGAAATGTTCTCTTTCTAACAGCATCAATCATTTCAGAAAATGCCAAAGACTAAAATACAGTAAAAATCCCAAGGCAATTTTATTTATATAGCAGCACATTTCTAACCTGACCCGCCAGATGGTTTGTTACACAGAACCATCTGAGAACCATCTGAGAACCTGTTACTGGAAGAGGGCAGGCACCTTGAAAGAATATGTTGCAGGTGATTGGATGAACCATCTGTCAATCAAACTCGTGCCAAAGTGAGTATAGGAGAGGAGCAAAAATACATGTTCCGTAGAGAAACGCCTTCAGTGTCGTTCTTTGCTTTCAGTGAAGAAATTCTGATATAATATATATATAAAAATTCTGATATAACGGATCCAAATGCAGCATCAACGCTAAACTCTTTCGGAGTCGCCATTTTTGTTTAGAACAAACAGTCGCCTCCGTTTGTTGTCTCGCACACAGCTAAGCCACGGCCACAGCTGCCTGTAGCTCCTCACAGGACGCCGATTGGTCCGTGCTCTGGCTTGCCGGTCAGAAACGCCTTCTTGAACCCTGACAATATGGAATCTGGTGTCATATGTGATCGTCCCACGATTCTCAGGTGATCGTGTGACATCGCGAGAATCCAGCTGCCCTGCAAGGAAAGCACATTTCAGCAACAACACTAAACATTAAAAGCATCCAGACATAAGAAACACGTTTTTGAAGATAATAATATGATAACATAGAAGAGATAGAATGCATACGATGGGAAATAAAACCCACTTAATGATAGTAATAATTATAATAATGATCAAATTTTCTTTTCTTTTTCTACATCAGTGGTGGAGATTTCTCAGCGTATTTCTCAGAAGAGGGAAAGACGATACGGTGGCGGTGACTCCAGTAGACTCTTTGACACCCCATTCATAACCCCCTCTGACCAATAAAAACTTAAATAATGAGCACATAGTATCGTTAATAATAATATAAAGACAGAATATAAAAGGAGGGAGAAGAGAAGTACTGATGTGCAGAACACGGAGGCTAAGATGACACACTGTTCATACCACTTTGTAAAACCATGCTGGGAGAGGAGGAGAGCAGTGGAGAGAGGAGAGGATCGACATCTTTGCTTTGGCTGAATGTTTTTCACTTTAATGGCCAGCTTATAGAGAAGGGGAGAGGAGAAGGATAGTGGGAGGGGGGCGGGGGGGCAATTCGACGTCCTTTTCTTTCTTGGCTCTGGTGAATGCCTGTATTTTTAGCAGTGAGCAGGAGGAAGGGAGGGTGGCGACAGAGGGAGTAAAGGAATGCCAAAAAAGGAAACGGGCAGCTGTTTACTTTTCCTGGTTGTCCTTACGACAGCAAGGGAAATAAGGGACAGGACAGACAGAGGGGAGGCCATGATGGGGATTTCATGTCTTCTTAACATCAAGCGAAGAGTGAAGGCATGATGGAGAAAGAAAAGGAGACAAGAGTGTGTGTGTGGGGGGGGGGGGAGTGATACAAGATCTGATTAAAGGCTGCATCTTTAAATCCATTTATTTAGTTATTCATTTCATGGAATGTTTTTTAGGAGACGACTTGCCAATCAACTGGCATCACAGCTTGGTAGCGCCATGTCCCCCGGGTTTTCTGTTGACTAAAACTGCATGTTTCTGGTGTCGGTCTCGTTCATTCAAGGTTCTAATGACACAGTTCTTCTTTAAATTAGTTCCAAATAAACTTAGTTTGCTACTGACAAAAACACATCACTTCCTGTGTGCCAGTTTATTTCTCCCTGCAAAAAGTTATCCAATTTTACCATGGCTTTATTTCATCCAGCAAAAACGACCAATATTTAGACCCATTGCACAATAGTTTCTGTATATATCAACAGAGACAGTCTTGTCGATGCATCTTTATTTAAATATATTCTAATGGCTACTGGGCAGCGTGCAAGCTGCAAACTTTATCTGAGTTCTACACAGTTTTGACTTCAGCAAGTACAGGTCTCACTAGTTGGATAAATTACTTTAACATTGAAATTATACTTGTGTCACCTGACATGATGTTCTGACATTCATTCGGTCCTTAATTGTATTCTGAGTAAGTGCCTTCTCCGTGTTAATCCAATTCTATCTAGTAGCTGTATGGATGGAGCCAGCACATTGTTCTGCTCTGTCAGAAGCAAGAGCTTGCCAGTAAATTTATGTGCAGCTGAAATTAAATAGTTTACCTCTACCCTCTTTCAGCGTTCTTCTTGCTGTTTAATTTATTTCCCTACAATATCTGCTCTTGCAATATCATAATTGCAACTGAAGCGTGATATGTTTTGTGGTTTCGTTTAGGTGCTCAAAGTACTTGGTTTATTAAGGAGTCAGGTCATGTGTTTTTTTTTACCTAACCTTAACCAAAATGTGTTTATTCCCTAAACCTAACTCCAAACCTAAAGTCTGGGGATGGGAACTACCTCTTCCTAATGTAAAAAAAAACTTTGCCAGTGAACTTAATCCTGAAAGCCACAACTCTCTCTCACTTACTTTCGCAAATAATTAAAAAATACATATATTATGTAATGTTCTTAGCAGCTCTGCTTTAACCATTAGCGGTGTAGAGCAAGCTTACTGAAAGGGTTAAATGACCCAGAACATTTAAATATCAAGACCTGAGGAATGGTGCTTCACTGATTCCTCTTCTATCTCTTTTAGTCCAGGACAAACACCTTCAACCACTTTGCAATGCAAAGGCGACACACATCCATACAACAATCGTGGACACCAGCTGGTAACTCCTCAAAGTCAATATGTTTTCTAAACTGTTTATTTCTTCTTAAATTCTTTTCTTGACCTCATGAACTTTTGCATGGAGGTGAAGTAAAGGCAGACAGGAAATCAATAAGAACAATGTTTTGAAGAACTCAAATCTGGCTTATTTCTCTCTTGATTTTCCCCCCGCCCAGTTTTTCCACAATTTTGAGATTCAATCCTCTGTCCTCTCTGCCCTGAGACCTGGAGCTTTAACCTCCAGCCTCCTGCTGCTCTGTCTTTATCCTCACGCACGTTGGCACACCATCCCACCCGCAGAGAGTAACATCAGGTGTTTGACAATGAAAAAACTCAGGCCAAATCCCAATGTCCCCCCTCACGGACTCACGGACTTTGAGGCGCGCTCCCGCGAAGTCCGTGAGGGTTTAGGGCTGTCCCGTTGTCAAATCGTCAAGTGTTTGAGGGCTCTCTCGCAGACATTTTGAGCCCTTTATGAACCCTTTCCGTAAGTCGGCATGGAATGCCGACTTAGCCCAAGGGAATTACCCACAAATCATTGCAATGTGACGTTAAACACGGGGTAACCAGTGGACGCATGGAGAGGTAAAAAAAAAAGAGTAAACAAAGAGGACGGCTCACGTGTGTTCAGCCTGGATTATTACATTTACTCAGAAACATTAAGGGTTAAAGATGGAACAACAAATAAACATGAAATCAGAGAATATTTATTGATTTATTCATTAAATATTAGATTTTGTCATTGAAGCTGACAAAAACGAGTAAATAGATTATATGAAGTTACTTCTCATCTTGTGAGTAAAGATCCTGGAAGACGTTCAAATCAGGGAGTACAACGTATAAAATAAATACACACAACAATTATACATATTTGTTGTTGTTTTCATGGTAAAGTGATATGTTGCAGCAAAGTGCGGTCCCATTCGTATTTACACCATCTCGAGCCCTCACAGTGTCTCACACTCACCCACTTACCAGGCGATGTCAGTAAGTCCTTGAGGGTTCAGGGTTTGAGGGTTTAGGGGGATACTTTTCCACGTAGGTTTGTTTGTGCTTCCTGGTGTGACAGTGAAAATCGTCCTTCCCTTCTCGCTGTCAGTAATTGGTTCCTACTGACAATAAAAGGTTAAAATGTGTTTCATAGCTGACAACAGCACCTGTCCTCACAACTGATGCTTTCCTGTCTCTCTTTTCTCTCTTCCTAAACCCTTCATCTTCCCATCAGTCCTCAGTCTTTCTCTCACTCTCGGTTTTGGTACTCTTCTGTTTTTTTTCCTGCTCTGTTCCTGTTTTTCAACCTTTGTTTTTTAAATTAATTTTGTTCTGTTTATATGTGGCTCGTTCTACCTCTCCTGCTCTCTCATTATCTATTTCCATCTCCGTTTCAGTTCCTTAACAAGCTGCTTCCTGTCTGTCTGGCACAGCTGTTGATTACCTAATTACCTTGCCTTTCACACTCACACACACGCAAATACACACAACTACACACAACTACACACACTACCCCTCTCTGGCACACACAAAGAAAAAGACTGCTCGGGCTAAAGCCATTGTTTATAATCAATCATAAACGGACTGCATTTATGCAGCGCTTTTCTAGTCTACCGACAACTCAAAGCGCTTTACAACACATGCCAACATCCACCCATTCACACCCATTCATACACCGCTCATCAGGAGCAGTTAGGGGTTCAGTGTCTTGCTCAAGGACATAAAAGAACCCCCTACCTCCTGGACCATGCTATATGTGTGTGCGTAACAGTGTGTAAATGTGTGTGTGTGTGTGTGTGAGCGTGTCCTAGTGCTGTATCAGTTTTCCAGCTCAGTCATAACACACATTGCCTGTCAAGATACAACAACAGAGAGGTCTCCTAAAGAGACGTCACAATGAAACCTGGGCTGGGCTGATTTATTTGTAACCTTAGACTGTATATAAGAAGTGGACGTAGTCACCGTGACGTCACCCATTGGTTTGCCATTTTGAAACCTCGAGTTCGGCGCTTTGGTCGTCCCCATCGGGGTTTTTTTGCAACAAGAAGTGATACAAGAGGGTGGAGCTAAGCACAACCCAAAGCTGAATAAGACGTTTGTAGGCGACCGAAATGTTACAATTAACTTTCATGAACGGAAAACACAGAATGAATGATCAACTCCCAGACCAGACAACGCTGCGGTAGCGACCTGTCAATCACAAGGTAGCCACGCCCTAAAGCATACCTAGCTTTATGCTCTATTTTACTATTTTATGAGACCATCATTTACAAAATAAACATCATGCTGTATTGAAGAAGACTTGAAACTAGTGATTGACCATAAACTCAAGTTTACAATGTTAACTGAGGTAATAAATAGAGTGAGAAGAGTCATTTTCTCATAGACTTCTATACAATCAGACTTCTTTTTACAACCAAGGGAGGGTGCCCCCTGATGACATCACAACGAACGCAGGCTTTGCTACGGCTACACCTTTCAGACCTGGATGTTGCCGCTTGTATGTGACGCTAGCAGTGACTCTTTTATGACAAATTTAAACATTTCTTGCAATTGTTGAGCTAATTATTAGAGGGTGCATTGCTATATGTAAAGGACAAAGCCATGGCATGCAGAGTGAATTATATAATAGTCGTGTTTGTCCAGGAAAATGAATAATTGTTCCAATAAGTTTCTCAGTTTAGCTCTTTATCCACTGTGTTAATCTCCAAATGCTCATGGCTGCATGATAATGTTGAGGAAAAATGTTTTTCACAGTATTTTCTTTCACCTTTTATTGTCAACAAGGAAGAAGTGGTAATGTTCTGTTGTCTCCTCAAGACCAAGAGCAGCCTCTGGGTCCATCTCTTGATTTGTTTTGCTCAGAGAGTATTGTTTTATTGTTTAATTTATTTGCGTGAACAAATGACAAATCCTGAAAAAAAGAGGATGTGCAATCTGTGCAGGTGAGACATAAAAAAACCAATTGGTGCTGCAAAAATATCTCACCCCTGGAGGAAAAATAGAAGACAACAATCGAGCACATAACATCAAACTAAACACAAGGGAGAATGGACAAGCAGAATCTATAAATAGCACGCAAGGACAATAAAGCTTAGCCCTAGAGCTGAGAAAGTGATGGCATGGGAGAGGTGTGTGTGTGTGTTTTGCAGTTGTAATGTAAATTTAAAGAGAAAGAAAGGAAAGTGTGTGTTGTACTACATTGTGTGTGCGTGTGTGTGCGTGTGTGTGTGTGTGTGTGTGTGTGTGTGTGTGTGTGTGTGTGTGTGTGTGTGTGTGTGTGTGTGTGTGTGTGTGGTGATATGCCAAAAGTTATTCTGTGGTATTTTACTGGCATATTTCCCCATGTTTACAAATATTGTTTTGATCTGGAACAATATGTAAGTGTTAAGACGATTGTTTTTCAGATTGGATATTGACTAAAGCCAGGCCAATGACGCAGGTTTGTTGACGAGCCAGCAAGTAAAATCCATTTCCATCCCTCTGTCTCTCTGTCTTCCCTTCACTTTTTCTTGCTTCCTTTTCGATCTCATTCCTCTGCCCGCCAAGTAATTAAATTCAAAGGTGCTGTTTTGGCATTAGATAAAGTACAGAGGTGCGTATTGCCAAAGAAAAGACAACAAATAGCAGATGAAATAGGTCAACTATTAGATGAAATAACAGTTCTGTAACATTTCACCCTTTCACACCCTCCCTCTCCGCCACTATTGACTTTTCAACCTTTTTCTCTCGCTGCTCGTCGCCTCATTTTGGCATCAGTGGGAACTTATTTTTCCTGTTTCACGGTCTCTCTCTCTCTATCTCTCCCTCCTCTCGCCATGATTAACGGTTCTGATTATGTGTGCCAGGATACCCATTAGCTTGGACACATGCAAAGGCCTCTGCCCTCCTTTCCAATACACACACACACACACACACACACACACACACACGCATAGTTTTCCACCATAACCCACAAAAATACTCACAAACCCACATTTACGCATGCTTTCACACACTTTCACTGTTACACACAGAGGCACTAATACCCTTGAGACTAATTATCAGTCAGGTGTGTCATCTTATATTTATTTGGGCCAGTGAGGTGCTAACAAGCATTCCACTTCTTTTTTTCTCTATTTTGCCATCTGTCTGCCTTTTTCATTCTCTACTCACTTCTGTCACACCATTTTCTTCTCTCTCTCTCTCTCTCTCTCTCTCTCTCTCTCTCTCTCTCTCTCTCTCTCTCTCTCTCTCTCTCTCTCTCTCTCTCTCTCCCCTTCCTTCCCTGCCTGACATTGCTGAGGCAGGGGTTTTACGAGTTGTGTTCAGTGTCAGATCCAATGAAAAACTGCCAGAGACAAGGGGGTGAAAAAGAAGCGCTATGCTGCATTAAAATCAGACAAAAGCAAAGGTGTGGTTTTGTAGACGCCTGCTGCAAGTTTTATTCAAGGAAAATGGTCCCAGCAGCCTTATACTAGTCTCAGTGATGTAGTGCCAAACAAAGCGGTGCATGGACTATGACCTCCAGTTGGTGACAAATAACAACCACAAGTCCAATACAAACAGAACTCAAAGTGAATTCCTGAAAAGAAAAGCACATCCCAAGGCTTAACAACTGTTTAACACACTTGATTTCTTAACTATATAGAAACTAATTATGAGTTAATAATGCAAACATTTCAAGAACTGATTTACTGTCAGCCACCTACTTAGAAGACTTTTGATTTCTGCTTTGTTAAGATATTTATACAGTCGTGCACTTCTTTTCTTCTTTCGTTTTCAAACAGTTTAGCTTTGCCTGCATGTCAGTCTGCATATGCATGTATACAGTACGTGTGAAAGATGTGAAACCATGTTACAGCTTAAGAGAGCGAGGTCGGTCACAGTTGACCCCGAGCCATGTTTACGCTTGGCCTCTTCTGTCTTGTAACACATGTGAATACACACACTCCATACAGTACAATTGCACTCGCATGAAGTCAGATGCCAAGACATTATGTACAAGCTTGTACTGACTAAACAGTCTCCTCAGTGTCCTCACGTGCATGCACGATAGATAAGCATGCCTCGGGAGCAGAGACGGTTCTACAGCACCAGAGAGAACTATCTGTCACTGTGCACCTCTCTACTCCTTCATCACCACTGCTATACTGTAAATCAAATGCAAATGTGTATTATATTGGCCCATACATATACTGTACAACTTCTGTACAGTAGCTGTTAACTGCTGGAAACCATCATTATATTTGTATGGATGTAGAAGATTAGTAATCCTGATTCAGACTCCTGTGAGCAGGATCAAGGTAAGCCTCCAGGGAATTTATAAGTCTCTGTACGTGTGTGTGTGTGTGTGTGTGTGTGTGTGTGTGTGTGTGTGTGTGTGACCTTAGCTAGCTGGCAGAGGACCAAAGTGTGGCTGAAACTTTGCCCCCTAAGGCTAAACATTTCTTCCGCTCTGATTAGCACATTAGCATGTCCCAACAAATGGCCAGGGACATTAGCATGGGAGCTAACGAATAGGGCATCGACCGGGGCGTTTGGTGACATTTTATGCCAGTTCATCGTTAATCGATGCTATGCTAAATAGAGGTAAGTGGCTGATAATGGTGCTTTTAGAGAGAGCAGGGTGGGACGGTGGAGGATGTTGGTGTGTCAGGGAGGAAGTAAAACAGGGTTTTAACTAGAATATGACCGCAGGGTAGAGGAGAGGGTCCGAAAAGAGCAGATCGTTATATACAACACAGGCGTATACACACACACACACACTCACACTCCTTATGAATATGATTTTTGTTCCAAAGACAAATGTAATGTTTTTTCAATTTTCAATCATTTCAGCTCCTTTTCTCATAATCAGTGTGCTTTGATGCTAATCTGCTCATTTACTATGCCTCTTTCTAAAAGTTTCCATGTCTTTGTGAGGAACACCAATGAAGTTTTTCTTCTTGGAGTGTTTTAAGAGACAGAAAGAAAACTTCTACAGGATCAGAGAGTGTTCAGAGAAAGAAACAATGGCATCGCTGCTCTTATTCTGACACAGTTTAAGGCCTCTGAGAGGAAAAGGGGATTTACGTTGATACTTTTAATCCGTCATGCTGATGTGTGTTGGGTTGCAATGCCCTCGAGCAAGGCACATATCCTGGATTAAACGCATGTGATCCTCGCCGACAATCTTTCTTTCTCCGTCTTTTTTACGTGTGCGTGCGGGGGAGAAATGCATGTTGTAGTAGATGACACATACACACACACACACACACACACACACACACACACACAGTCAGACTTATGCACAAGCACGCACTTGTTCCACCTTTGTACTTTGATTTTAAGGTTCATGGAAGATTTATCCTCCTACCTTTTCTTTGTCTCACGCACACACAGAGACACACACTTGTTCAACCTTTGAAACCTGTACTTAGAAGTTCACGGGAGATTAATTCTCCTACTTCCTTCTGTCACATACACCAGTGATTCTTTTTAACTTCCCTCTCTCCTTCTCTGTCGCCTCTCTACGTCTCCTAACACACAAGCAGCCACGTAGATAATGTTGCATCCAGTATGTGCACAAGGATTCCCACATACTGGTTGTTTTTACCAATTTTTAGATCACTGAAATCACTTTTCACACTCATTTCTGTCCCATTGAAACAACAAGTTGTTGTTTGTGGCTTGAAAAGCAAAACAAACTGCAGCTAGTCCTTCATTTTGCTGTGATCATTTTGTACATTTTTTAACCTCTCAGCATTTTTCGTGGTTATAGCGCATGTTTAAGTCACCAAAACAAGACAAAAACCTCTAATGTACTTTTTTCTTTATTTCACATCACAATATCAAATTGTCTCTCGATGGTTTCATCTGGAAAATGTTTTGGCAATGCCGGAACTTCGGTAGCCATGTTGAATCACTCACAGTGTTTGCTGTGGTGGGTTTTAAAAAATGGAGATTGTAAAACACTATGGAAAGGCTAGTGTGGAGTACTAAGGTGTTTGTGTGTGTGTGTGGGGGGGGGGGGACTACTGCAAGAACACATTTAAGGGCCTCGTTCCTTCTGTTGAAGTAAAGTTCTTAAAAGGGTTCCTGCAGTGAAAACTTGCTATTTAAGACACACACACCCGCAAAGAAACCAGACAGAGAAAGTTAAAGGCGAGCACACAAACAAAGACATACATATTAGGTACACAGGATTATGTATGACACACATTCCTATTCTTGTCTCTGTCTATTCCTCCCTGTTGGGCTGTCTTACCCTTTCTGTCTTGTTCAAATTCTCTTTTTGTCCCCCTGTGTCTGACTTCTCTCTCTCTCTCTCTCTCGCTCTCTCTCTCTCTCTCTCTCTCAACCTCTTATATCGCCTCTTGCTCTCTCACTACAACCAAGTCCCTGTTTCTCTTCTTCGCCACCACTTCTTGGCTCTCATCTCTCTCTCCTCCCCTCTTTCTTACACACACATACAGATTTGCAAAGAGCTCTCTGTTCCTTCTCCTAATTTTCTCTTCTTCCCTCTCGTTCCCGCTGCCCCCGCACTGCGCTCTCCTCACTCTCGCTTCTCTCTTGCTGTCTTCCTGCCTGCCCTCATTTTTCATCAGTAACTAATGGTGCTGGACTCACCACTTAGGCTCAGCAGAAGTGTGTGCATTTGTTTCTTGAAAAAAAAATCTTTTTTTCATAATGAATAATGCTCTTACGGTCGCTAAGCTTCATACTGGCGAGTCAGTTAAGATGCCACTTGTATGTGCTGCGCACAAGCTCGATATAAAAGGGTTTCCTTGTAAATAAAACCAGTCGAAAAAGATCAGATTGCTCGCGGATTGGCCAATCTGTATGGTATAAAGATGCTGCTCCTGTGACTTAAAGGGTTGCAGGTTCCAATCCTGGATCGACTGATTAACCAAGACATTCAGGAGGTTAAGTGCAGGTAAAACGCTGTCATCCCCCTTTGAAAAAACTTTCAACGAGCAAGGCGCTTAGCTTCTCCAGACTATGGTTGTTCTGAAAGCCCATACTGCATAAATGTCAACAATCCCTGAGCAAATACAATTTAAAAAGAAAAGACTGTGCTGCTGCTTTTCACTCCTACTAATTCTTCAGAAGTCAGGAGGAACTGAGGTATTGATGGACAACAAATCTGCTTCCAACATGCACTTTCCCTCAGTGTGTGTGTGTGTGTGTGAGAGAGAGAGAGTGTGTGTGGCATTGATCTCCTATAAGAAAGCAGCTCCTATAAATTCAATCAGTCCTATCCATTCTCCGGTTGTTGACTTTTAGCTGCCCGGTTCCCACCTTGAGAGGCACGGCTACTTTTATGGAGATGGGCCATTCATTTTCTTCTCTCTGTATTCCTCTCCATCCTTCTTTTTCACTCGCACATTGACTTTTCATTTTCTGTCTGCCTCTGTGTGTCTGTGATTTGTTGTTTCTCTTTCTATTTCCCTCTGTCTGAAGGCGCTGTTATTGGAGCACACCACCATGTGGTAGCTTGCAATTCCCAACTACAACAATGTCTCTCGTCTCCTTCAAACTCAATGACAACAAGAGAAACCGATGGGAATCCCTATATTGTATTTACTTCGAGGAGCGACTCAGTGAGGAGGTGTGCAAACCACAAACACATTTATATGAATAGTTAGAGAAGGATTAAATAGACAGACAGATGGCTAGTAAATCAAGTATATCACAATTATAAAGAAAATATACCAAAATCTTGGAAAACAACAGTGCCATCTACAGCATAATATCACTATAACTATAGTTATAGTGCATCAAACACTGACAGCACAATGACAATGCATAGTCAAAGTTTCAACCTTTAGCCTCCATGGCTGTCAGACACACATGTATGCACTTATGATGACACGATGACGAGGAGAATCTGTTTTCAATCTTCAGCATTTTTAAATGAGAAAACATTTCTTTTGGATCAGTTGTCAGGATTAGAAATTAATATTGGGGGTAAAATGTTAAAAAAAAAAAAACATTTTTGCCTGATTATATTGTTCATCTGTATGCATCCACTGGCCTGGCTTCAACCTTTAACCAGTGCCCAGGGAAACTTGGCTGAGCACACATGCCTGTCTGAGCTACAGCCAGCATAATATTTACACACTTAGACAGACACATGTGAGCTGCTTCTGCAACCAGTCACAAACTGCTGGATACTTTGTCTTTGGGCATTACTTTGGAGGCTGGTTATGGTGGATGACAGGAAATAAATAATTCACTTGGCCACAGTCTAACCAACTGGCTTAAAGTTTGATATGGAGAGGGCACTGCGCGCTGGTTTCCACTGCTTTCAGGCCATTCAAACGGCATCCAAAAGAACATTTAAGGTCCTTGCAGTGCCAGAGGGAGAGCCGTTCCTCCCTCGTGGCAGACCTTATGGCAATGCTTAAGTCTAGGAATCTGAAGGCTGGAGGATGAATATGTCAAACTCCTGAATGTTTTGGGGCTGAGGGATTTACAGTGGGTGAAGCTGATCTGGCTATTTGTATTTAAATGCCATTTGTGCCAATGTGTCTGCCTGGAAGCATTAAGGAGTTTTGGTATTCACAGCTGCTGCTTTTGCCATCTGTTATGCGTGTGTGAGAGCTGCTAAAGCTGTGAGTCTGACTTAGTCGTCTTCTGTGCGGCGTGTCGCAACAAAGAAAATGAGAAGCCCAAACCTCTTCACTGTCACTCTCCCCTCTCTCCGTGTCTCTCACTGTCTCCTCCATTAAGTGACCCGTCTGCCCGCCACTCTAATCGACAGTAAGTGTTCTAATGCCAGAGGTGTCAACACACACAAAGTGTCCCGGCGTTTACTTGCCAGTTGACTCCAAGAACACTGAGTGGGAGTGTGCGTGCCTGTGTATTTGTGTGTGTACAGAGACCTTTCTGAAAGCCGGGCTTTTGCCTTATACAGGAGAAACCACGTTGGCAGGAGCTGTCATATGAGACGCATTAATGCAAACATGCATGCATGATAGGGCATTCAGAGTTTTTGCATAACCCCTTTCTCTTGAATCCTTTATGTATGTCTTGTTCTTTCCCCTTCCTCTCGTTCTCTTTCTCCCTGACCCTGATAGTTTGATTGACAGGGTCACTGGTGTGAGCAGGGGAACTGGACCCACAGGCTCGTTTCACACTGTGGCCAGACCACTTACCATCTGACACAAGGGGCTTCTGGCGGTTCACAGATAGACACAAAACACACACGTGAACAGAAGCACGTACTGCATGCTTGCACATGTGCACACACATGCATATAAACCCTCAACTGCACACACACATACACGGATAAGTGACTACAGAAAGTCTCTCAGCTCCTCTATAGCTGCCATTGTTGTACAGTGACAGACGGAAAATGAACCCAGTGTCCTTGATGGGAAGCAGAGGTACAGTAGCGCTCCGTCTTTCTCTTTCTCTTCCTATCCATCTTTCTGACTCCTACCGCTCTCCAAACTCCTATTCAACCTTTCTCCCGTGCTATCACTCTTCCTTTTTCCATCGTTTCTCCCTGAATCCCGTCTTCCCACACACACGTGCACACACACTCGCACACACCATCATACTCCACCTCCCTCCGAGCTGTCAGGGCGAGGAGGCGGAGAGGCGAAGAGCCCGGCCTTCTGGGAGTTGGTGTTTTATTTTATTTTTTTAAAGGCCTGAGTGGGCCATTGGTCTGCATGGCTGACAGGCTGGGTTTGATACTTGGCCTGATTCAGTCAGTCTGTCAGCTCCGCCCAGACCAGCCCAGCACATCATGGCACGGCTCAGTTGCCCCGGTGTATATTATTAGTGGCTAAATATATGCAAGGCACAATCCCAAATGATGATTCATTGGTGGGAGGAAGGGTTGTGTGTAATTGTGAAAGAGAGGGCGTCAGGCTTCGTCAGTTGGAAAATAGATCTCTGAAGGCCTCTCTGAGCTTTGTCAGTATATCGTAAATTAGCGTTAACTTTTACTGAATGTTCTGTAACAATCTTTACGGGGCTCATTGTAGTCAGAAACACTTCCAACACTTAAGGAGAGACTAAACGCACATGACCATAACCTTGTATAATGAGTCTTCTGAAAAACTGCTCACCCGTATGTATTTCACACCACTTAAGGATTATGTGGAGGACGTACAACTAAAAAGTAGCTCTAGTCGTAGTAGTATTAAAAGAGTGAGTTGAGATGGGTGGATAGATGGATACTGGTGGATGGATTTACCATGAAGTTCCAGAAAATGACTTGTTGTGAATGTTATTTATTCTATTTGATATAGTAGCAAAAATCAGGTGTTACTATTAACATCTGCTCTGTTTTATTCAAGTGTTCCAGTGAGCCTTGACGGTGAGCCAGCATGCACAAAGGACCCTGAAGCAGCTAATTGGAATCCAGCCATCATTACAGGATTCAGAGCATTAATTTAGCAGCAAACAAATATTTGCTCTGTAAAGATATAGTGGAGTAAAGTCTACCTGAGCAGAGAATGAAGTCGATCTCCCTCTCTGTGTGTTGTTAGCCCCCATGTTGAGAGCCATTGAGAGGCAATAGAAATGCTTCCAAGCCTGCATATTGCACTTTATTATTTATACTCGTGGTTTTACTCTGCCAACATGTCTTTTTGGAAAAAGGACTGTTGATAAAGGTTTACTTTGACCCAGAGTCAAAATGTTGCGCTGGCCTAAACTTTAAAGGTCTGCACACACCTACACACAGATGTTTTCAAGGACTGTGGCTGATGAGACTTGTACTCAGTGAAGTTTACATATACGCTCCACTAGATAAGAGACATTTGTTGTATTTTTACCTTTTTTTATATCAATGCCTTGTCTTTTAGGCACAATGTGTTGCCCTGTAAACCCAGCTTTAGGGGGCATTTAGAAGCTCTGATGGGGCTCCGGTTTCCCTTGAGCATCTCTTGATTCCCTACTTTAGACTCTCCTTTTACCCTCCACTCCCTATCCTTGCATCTCCTTAACATATTTTAATAGTAAAGTCTGATAGCAGTGGGCTGGCCTTTTAACTCCCCCCTTCTCTTGCCCTCTCTGCTCACTTTTCTCCTCTAACCAGTGTTTTTCCCTCTATTTGTTGTGATAAATGACTGTTAGATGTGATTTCCCCAAGATCATTTGTCTCTCAGGGCCACACACCATAATTAGATGGCGTGATTAATAATTCATTCTTTCTTTTTTTTTTTCTCTTTCGGAGTCTCTTTCTGAGTGTGTATGTGTGTATGTGTGTATGTGAGTATGCGTGTGTTGGGGGGGGATGCAGAAATCCATCATACAATATAAACCCAGCGATTGAGTCATTTTCCATTTTGAAGCAAAAACAATCAAAACGTCATGATAAAAACAATGAAGATGACTTCACCGTCGAGACAAAGAGCTTCTCCGCCAGTGTGACACAAAGAAGACACATTTAAAGCAATGACAACACAAAGGAGTTCCCCCAAAGACACAAAGACACTCCGTCACGGAAACTCACACTGGTGTGTGAGTCTGTTCATCATCCCCCCTACAGATAATTCATTTAACTCTTCAACCAAAAAAGATTCAAAAATGTAACACAAGCGCAATACTATAGGAGTGTGTGTGTGTGTGTGTGTGTGTGATTTTATGGCCTCAAAACTGTCTGTGCCTCTTTATAACTGGACTAAATTAACTGGACACAATGTTTATTGCACTTACAAACTAATAAATTATAACAGATACCATTCTGCTTCAGTTCTTTGTTAAAAAAACTACCCATGTAAATGTTCTAATTTCACCCTTTTTCTTTTAACACGCTTTATTGTGTCGTGTTGATGTAATGTTGGGGCCTTTACCCCCCTGGTTCACACTGTATCCATAGTATTCATGCAGAGTGCTGCAGGCCAGTCAGTGCACCACAAAAAGCAAAGTCCGCCCTACTTTAGCTACTCCTCTGTTCTCTCGTGATATGTTTCAACATCAAAAGTCTTTTCTACTCTTTTCATTTCTCAAAATTCCACACAGTATGTGTCTATCTGGTAATCATAGCAACACCAACATATTTCTTTCTTCCTCCTCTCTTTTCTTTTTGTCTTTATTTTGCCGTTTGTTGTGTTGACTGGTGTAAGAGTTTCTTCTTTGTTTCACTTCCCTCTCCCGGCCCTTGCCTTTTCTTTTCTTTTTGTTTACTTTTTGCAACACTGTAACATCAGCTCGACTAATTGATGTCTCTACATCTCCCCCCTACGTATAAAATAAATTAGATTCTTTATTTCCACACGCAGATTGGTATAGATTTCTGATCCAGAGTGCAGGGAATATAATAAGTAAACATAACTGGTCATTAAACAGTGGGAAATCCACTGTACTGTAGTCACGACCGTGTTTGATTTGGTATCATTACAAACAAAATAACAAAAAAACAGACTTTATGCAAGCTATTTTGCATATGCCACGGTTAATGTTCACTGCGGGAGTTGAGCCCTATTCAAGCAAAAAGCCACAAGATGCAGATTACTTAAAACCCTCTTGGCTCTTCTACCTCATTGTAAATCCCAGTGTGGAGTGGATTATTGCTTTTTATAAAACACACCACTGTGCTAAAATGTCTACATTTCCATTTTGTTTCCACAGTAAGTAGCAGCTACATGGTGTGCAACTTTAAGCTAGCAGGAATCCCCCAGTACCAGTTTTAGTGTTAAGCGACAGTAATTAAATGTCACCACAATGACGGGAATTGTTTTGTTTTTGTTGTACAACTCCCCCCCCCCCCCCCCCCCCACACACACACACACACACACATCGAACAGAACAGCAAAACCCAGACACTGCTCTAAGGATCTGTTTTTTAGGTGAGCATGACCTCTGACCTCCCCAGACGGGGTAAATGAAAAAAAAAAAGCTATCAAATCAAAACACGATACACTCGAGCAGAAACACCATGATAATAGTTTGGGGGTGCAATGGTCTGGATCCTTGCTCACCTTGCTACAAATAGCCGAGCATTATTATTTTTTTCCTTCAAGAGAAATGGTCATTGCTCAAATAAATTAGAGGAAAGAAATCTCATCTTGGTCCCCGGCAGGGCCAAGTAGCCAATACCTCAAAAGGCGTGTCTTCGCCTCCCCGGACAAATATCATAAAAGCACAGAAATATTGGAGAAGATGGAGAAAAGCAGAGATGGATGTGATACCTATTGCTGCATTAAATCAATATCTGATTACAGACACGGAGGAAAGGTTAGAGAGTGTGTCCGTCTGTGTGTGTGACAGCAAAACGGTGCACGACAGGTCATGAAGTGACGATGGAGGTTGGGGTGACGGCGTCAAATATTATACGTGTGACTGCACTTGCACGGGTTTTTGATTTTAAATTTGTGTGTGTTTGTGGGTGTTTGTGTGTGTGTTTATGGTGGTGGTGTCAGTAGCTGTCACTCTGCTTTTGCACCAGATTTTTCACGCAGCCCCCACAAATCAATACTGTGTGTGTGTGTGTGTGTGTGTGTTTGTGAGATTGGCAAAGGGGGATTTAAGTGCAATAGGAACCAATGAAGTGTAAATCAGAGCAGACATGCTGTACAGCCAGGAGATTTCTGTCTGCTTTTTTTTGTTTTGTTTTTTAAGGCAGCTTTGTAAGAAATAGAAAACTCTAAACATTTCAGTGAAAAGTTTTTTTGTAATCATAACAAAAACTGTATGGCGAGCTCCAAAATCCATTTTTTAGCGAGACCAGGACCTATTTCCGTCTCTCTAACAACAATCCAGGCCGAATATGTTTAATACAATAAACCCAGAAACCCTCCAGCCTCTTTTCTATCTTTAAAAAGTTGTCTTGCTTTTGAAGCAGCACAGAATCCCACTGTAGTCCTCACATGGTAGTTTGATGATTACATGTAATGACCAAAGAGAACTGGAATTGTCAGCTGGCAAAGAAAAGATAATTATTAGTAGATGGAAAGAAAAGTGTACGTACATAATGACGTGTGGAGGGAACAGAAAAGTGTTTTTGCGGTCCATAATACTCCATTGATTTCTTTCTCATCACGTCAGATTTTTGTTTCACCTGCAGAGACATTTCAGGTTTCTTAGTCTTTGTTGCACTTTTTTAGTCTTTACTTTTATAGTCTCAACATCTGAACAAGCATGTGAGCTTAACCTGTATATAACTCATCAGGGCCATCCTGCAGTAAAGTTCAGCCAGGACTGGTTTGAGGGTTAGACTTTGTTGTCAAAGGCCAACATGACATATGAAAATCCTTTTAAAGTTACTGAGCGACAATCTGTCAAATGATCAGAGTTGAAGTTGCTTGCTTTGTAAAGAGGGTTATGTGAGGTAACTGAGTGGGAGGAGATGTGTCGGACTTAATGAGATCTTCAGAGATATGTGGAAATGAACGTCGGGAATTCACTTGTTAGCGGCTCATCATCCGTATCTCATCAAGATGATAATTCATATCTTATTATTTTGCAGCAATTAGACAAACCAGAGCAGTCCTAATGGAGTCTGATGCCGAGAACCTTGCGTGAATTCTCTCTCTGCATATTGTTCTATGGCTCACTTGTATGTCTCTCATTCCCTCTGTCCTGTTTCGTCTTGTCAGAATATCTGTATCTCACTTGTCTCTCTCGTCCTCATCCCATCTTATCTCTTCCCGTCTGTCTTATCGTCTTCTCGTTTGTCTCCGGATATCTGTCTCACTCTCCTCTCCTCTCTCAGATTCGCCGACTATCTTTTATTTGTTTTTTTTTCCTTTCTCAGTTGTAAAGTAGGGGCAGATTATTGTCATCCAACAATCACAGGAACTGACACATTTATTTCAATATTGAGGAATGTTTTCAATCAGTTATTGATTAAAGTAGTGGCAAATTAAAAAGAGAGTAAAAATGTTTTTTGGCAATTAAAAAGCACTGCAACCACCAGTATCATCAAAACCAAACTATGTTTTCATTAATTTCACAGAACCTTTTTGAATGACAAATTTAAAATGTTTTAAAAAGGAGGGTAAACCAAATAAAAGCTTTATGAGTCTATGTGGCTCTACTCAATGGCATATTTGTTTATTAAAAGTTTTTAACTTTAATTCATTTTAATTAAATTAAACATCTTTCTTTTTTATCCTTTGTCAACAACTGATATGATAATATTTCATTGTATTCATTAAAAGCATTTACATTTTACACGCGAGCCCTGTGTGTGTCTTAACGGTCACAACCATTTACATTATTAGTGATGATTCATCTTAGTCGTGTCATGCCTTTGGTGTTGAATGGAAGGCTCACGTCAACTGCAACAGCTTTCTGTTTCACTCAAATTAAAATGTGATGCCTCGCCTGATAAGTTGGTTTTGTAGTAAACTTCTCATCCAAGATGTTTGAGTGAGCCACATTCGAGATCAAGATGCAAGTACTGAATGCCAGCTCCATTTTGGAGCTCTGCTGGCTTGGCTAAATGTTCCCCTCTCTTGTCTTCTCTAACCGTCTCTGCTGTGTGCCCCAAAAAAACAAAGCATTACATCTATTAAGAAAAAGAAGAAAAAAAAGAGACAAAAAACATGATGCCTGGGAGACCATCTAAGTATGTATACACACACACACACACAGGTGGAGACGCACACTTGTGTCCCTTTGCTGAGCCCGTCTTAAAAGCATTTGCATGTTGCATATTGGCGTAAGTCCGGGTGGGGGGGTTCTGGGTTTGTCCCCTTGTGTGTACTTGATGGAAAGAGAGAGTGCGTGTCACTGTTGTTAAAATGAGGAAGGAAGGAGGGCGAGAGCAGTTTTCTTTCTTTAAAGTTGAAGGATGAAAGAGTATAATGTGTGCGCAGCGTATGTGTGCGTGACTGTATGTTCGATAGAGAGAGAGAGAGAAGACTATTTGGTAGTCGAGGTTGGGGGTAAGTACAGTACATGAAAGAGAGAACAAGAATAAGACATGACGTTTGCCTGTGTGTGTGTGTCTATAGTGCTCGATGGGGGGTCTGTGCATGTTGGAGAAAAACCTATTTGCAATCAGACAACCACCATGCCAGGAAATAGCTCATTACTTACCTCCCCTCCATCGCTGTGTCTGCGTGTGAGAGGGACACGGTGAGTAAGGAAGGTTATGTGCATGTGGTCATATGGTGGAGCAATGAATATTGGACCAGTGGCTTGTGGGAATGGGATGAGGGGGAGTAAAGGACAAAAAAAAGCAGTGACTGGAGCCAGAGGGCAGGTTAGAGAAGTATTGAAAACCCCCTTTAAAGAAAGAAAATAAAATACCTAAAAGTATCACAACCTTGTCATTTTTACCTTTCAATAACCAAAAGATGTTAGGCACTCAAATAGCCTCACAGTATGTTTAAACATGAATCAATAATGTTTTAGTGTTTCGAAGATAGTGTCTTAACCCTATGAAATATGCAAACGGTCGACCACTTCAACTTATAATAAACTATTTTCAACGTTCTTGATTGATCCTTGGCTAAGTCCTGCCCCTTAAACGAAGACTGGCCAATCATAGCATCGGACCAACTATGTGATTGTTTCTGATCTTCTTCATTTTCAGGCTGGTTTTGTGGATTTCAAGCTAGTCACGGTTGATTTTCTGTTACAGTGAGACTCGTTACCCAGAGACTAACATTAGCAGGGTACATTAACACATCATTAACTAGCACTCTTAACAAGTTGAGTTCAGAGTTAGTTTTAGTTCTGGGTGCACCTGATCCTAACGAAAGCAGGGGAATGTTGGGCTCCTGACGCAGCACTACCACAGTAGTGTCGTCAAAATGAGGGAGTGACGGAAGGGATGTTTTCCTCCTCGGGGATGAGGGATGACACGGTCCAAAAGAGGCTCGCCATCTCCTTCGTCAAGGAGAGGATCCAGAATCCAAGGTCCAAGGCACTTCAGGGGATGACGGAAACCATATTCTGTAGAACAACATGGCGGGGGCGGAGAGAGACAGACAGGAGGGGTGTAACTATCAAGGCCACCGTGTCAGTGCCAGTGTGTGTGTGTCTCTCTCAGTGCTATTGATCTGTCCTCTTATATCCTCTTAACTCTCACCTTGAGAGCGTGCATTGGTGTGTCCCATGTTTAAGTTTTAATGAATAGTGCAGGACGAATGTGTTCACAGGTAACACACTTCAAATTAGAGCTTATTGTAAAGCAAACTGTCTTGTACGGCTGTATGTGCGTGCAATACAATACGCATGTTGGGGTAAGTATGTGTATTTGTGTGTGTGTGTGTGTGTGTGTGTGTGTGTGTGTGTGTGTGTGTGTGCGCGCGTGCATGCCTCCTTTGATATTGCAAACTCATTCCCCCAGTGTCCCCTCTGTCTTTTCAGTGACAACCTGACTGTATCTGGACAGCCTGGACACACTCACTCAAGCTCTCTCTCACACACACACACACAGATAGATTTACTTGTGTTCCTTCCGTCTCCTTTACAGTCAATCTCGACAAAAAAAAGTAAATAAAATAATTTTCCGTCGTAAAAACAGTAAATAGTCACATTCATGTCAGTTTAGCTCAAGCTGTGCCAATAATGCTGAAGGGAAGCCTGGAACAACAAGCTATTATATTTTTTTAAATTAAATGAAATTACATTTTCATTGGTTGTTCTGTTGCCCTGAGTGTGTGTGTAGGTGTGTAGATTATAGCTGCAGACAATCTGGTCTCTGTTTATGCAAGCTGTAACTATCTGTGTGTTATCACATGGTGTGTTTTTGGTTCGGTGTTGCATGGACGTGTACGTCTCCGTTTGTGCGAATGTGTTTGATAGGTTGCACCGAAATATAAGAAAGAAAGAGATTGTGAGTGTGTCATTTCTTCTGTGTCTATTATCTTATAACTTGTTCACAATTTCTTCTGTGTTTTTATTCAGTGTGTGTTTTAGTTACTCAGTGGAATTGAAACTTCGGCAGGGTTGGACTTTCAAATAGTGTGTATCTATGTGAAAATACATGTTTTTGTCTCTAAAAAGCTTATTTGCATATGTGTCGATGTGAATAACAGGGCCGAATGTTGTATGTAAGCATCTGCATGTTTGTGGATTCAGTTTAGTCTGGAGATGGACAAAATCAACAGTAACTCTTCAGTGCATTATTATTCATAAAGGCTGGATAAAATGAAAATTAAATGACTTTTTATTGAATCTTTTATTAACACAGTTATGTAATAAACTTATTGAATTAATGAATGACCATAATCAATTCATGACATTTTTATCACTGGAATTTTATAAACACAAACCAGTCATGTTGCCCCACACATTCTTGATGAACTCTTTGCAACCTTTAAACTTGATTGTTTTTTAAATAAATTAGACTTAACGCTGTTTCATCTCGTAATCCATTAAAATAATCTGATAAATTAAAGATTGGGTATGATACATTGAGGCATATTTAAAGTAATGGCGTTAGATTGTATTAAAGGTGCATTTATGTTTAGCTACCTACATATTCATATTCATATATTTATATATTCAGAGAGAGAAGAAACATGGCTAACTACTTAAAAGAAGTAGCTCAACATTTAACCAAAGGACTAAGTCAAATAGCACGACTGAAAACAGTCAACTCATCCTTGCTCCTTCCGCTGAGTTTACCTAGCATTGAGAACACACAGCTGTTCTTTTACATGCTGCATAAACAAGATCAGCCTTTAAGTATTTAGTACTTTACTCTCTTTTAATGTGGCTTCCTACTAGAGAGTTTAAAATAGCACCGGATTTCCTTCTCGCTGTCCCGATCATCTTTCTTTTCCATTTCGCTTGAGATTATGGGGCTCTTGGTAACTGATGGCAACCCAGATCTGACAGCTGGTCAGTGGAGGCTAAACCAGGTTAAAAAGACTCAGCGGGTGTCCGTGTGTGTGTGTGTGTGTGCGTGTGTGTGTGTGTGTGTGTGTGCGCTGGATGGATGGTCGCTTGTGTGCAACCAAGTGCACATTGAGGTGTTGAAATTAAGTGTGAATGGCTGATGGACTGCCAGGTTGAGGTGAAATACACACAAAAATGCACACTGATATGCGCTCTTGACACACACACACACACACACACAGTTTGGGGTTGTCTTAAGCCAAACTGACAGGGGTTGTCTACGATGGTGCGTTGCATCTCTGCGTCCAGCTGTCACACACGCCCTCTCGCTCTCTCTCTCTTACACACACATACAAACACAGTGAAGGTGAAGGTGGGTGATGGCTGTGACAGTGTTGTCGGCCTGTGGTTCCGCCTGGCGTCGTCTTGCCTTTTCTTCTGTCTCTCTCTGTCTCGCCGTTTGTAGCTAACACATCTCTGACAGCCGTGTGTGTGTGTGTGTGTGTGTGTGTGAAAGAGAGAGAGTGTTATTACCTCTGTTTCCATGTAGTGCTTTTTATCTTTGTCTCTCTGTCTATCTATCCTTTACCTCTATTTTGTGGTAGTCTCATATCAAATGTTTCTCTACAAAACCCCCTGTGTCTCTCTCTCACACACACACACACACACACACACACACACACACACACACACACACACACACACACCTGCTGTCAGCCACTGGCTGTGCGGGTGCTGAGGGGAAATGCTCTAAGTGACAACTTTCTCTGAGCAAAAAGAGAAAAAAATTGCCTTTGCCTTTTTTCTTGTCCTCCTCCCTCTTCCATCCTTTCTTTTCTGCCTTGTATTCTCCCAGGGGATGTTTCCTCTCGCCTTGCCAGCGGTGCATGTCTGTTAGTGTGTATGTGTGTGTGTGTGTATTTGTTCTCTATTGTCCTTTGAATTTCCCCTGAGACCACCACTTTCCTACAGTACACTTTGATAAGACAACCTGTCCTCCCTGCACTTGCTACATTGTGCGAGCGTGTGTGTGTGTGTGTGTGTGTGTGTGTGTGTGTGTGTGTGTGTGTGTTTTTTGCAACTTTGAGGGTGACTCAAAGGGAGAGATTTTCCTTTAGCTACTACCTGCTTCTCCTCAGGAGGAAAAACCAGCGAGGGGTCAGCAACCGGGTGTGAATTACTGAGGAGCCACACTGAGCTGAACTCCTCTGAAAACAATATAAGTTTTAGGGAAAAGTGGAACTCTATCACAATCAACCACCGTGCTCATATTTATTTCAAAAGTAATTTATACTCACTGATGAATATTGCAACACTTAAAATCAAACTCTAAAGGGAACACATGAGTGAAATCTGTCTCCCTCCCGAGAAAGTAAATCTAATCAGTTTCAGATCAGATACTCTGGTAGTAATCTAGTGTGTGTGTGTGTGTGTGTGTGTGTGTGTGTGTGTGTGTGTGTGTGTGGCATATATTGGGTACGGCACTGAGCCTAGATAACTGTGAGACTTGACTTCATCATTCAAGCAATGGTGTGAGGATGTGTGTGTAAGAAACATTTCAAATGCTTTGTGTGTCTCTTATTAAAGCTGTGACAGACAGGTGAACTGACCTTGACTGCGTATCCACTTCTACGGTGAGGCCATTGGAAGTGTCTCAAGGTATGCATGTGTGTGTGCGGCAGTCATTTGTTGTATGAGCAAAAGAAAAGGTGCACTGACCCAGGGGGCAGCACAAGAATACACACACACACACACACACACACACACACACACACACACACACACTCTTGCTACAAGACAAAGACACAGCAATTGAGACAGGCCAGTGTAAAAATGTTCAAACAGGCTTGATATTGAGCCGAACAACTCACTGGACCGATGTACCAAATTTGACCACTAGGTATTGCACTTGACTCAGCAGCTTGTCACTAAAATGAGAATAGCTGGTTCACCTTAAAGGTCAGCCCACCCAAGGTCAGTGAGGCTGGGCCAAGGTTGTTGTTAACTTCGGACTAACCCCTTTACTGTTACTCACACGCTCGCTCGCTCGCTCGCTCTCTCTCTCTCTCTCTCTTTCCCTCTCTCTACTCGCTAACGTTACAGGCCGCTCGGCTTGCAATACACTAGCTGGGGGAAACCCGTCTCGTCTAACAAAATGTTAAATGTTTCAATGTTCAACCGTCTGAGTGAGTGCCTCATTTTAAAGATGTCACTGTGAGGTTGTACTCAGTCTAAGCGGAGTTCTGAGCTTAATGCTAATGTCAACGTGTTAATACAATGACACTGCTAACAAGCTGATGTTAAACCATTATACCAGTATAGAATGTTATCATTGCTATCATTTGGTAACTATCACTAAACACAGAGTGAGAAGTTCAACATTTGACCTGATGATGGTGTTAAATTAAAAGTCAGAGAAACACAGACATTGCTACAATTGATGCTGTGGGTAACAGGAATGTCTGCACCAAATTCCATCCCATTCCATCCAATAGTTGTTGAGAAATTTCACTTAAAACCTGGTGCTGGTGTCACTAGATGACCAAATCAGTACAGTTCATCCTTTGGTGGCGATGGATGTCTGTATAAAGATTCATGGCAATCCATTCGAGATTTGTTGATATTTAAGTCTGAGTTGAATGGCCCACAAAATCCAGAAGAATTGATGGAAAAATGGAAAAACAGACATGCAAGTGAAGAGAACAGAAAGGTGACTAAGAATGAGGAGAGAACCAATTCATTGAGGCTGCAAACAAGATTTCTATCTCTGGCGAACCAGCCTGGAAACTAAATCGTTTAATTGATGGCTAAGTAGATAAACAGAGAAGAAAAATTGTCAATCATCTCTCTTAATCAGCTCTGAGACTCCAGAAGGGCCGAGCCAGTTACACACAAGCGTAAGAAGTGAGTCCAGTTTGCAAGTCTCACAAGACACACTCTGCTGCCAGAAGTGTATCTTTTTATCTGGGTTTATAGGCTAAGCCAGGCCAGCCGCTATCGACAGCAAAACATTCACTATCAAAAAGATGCCTGTCCGTCTGTCTCGTTGTGTATCAAATCCATTTCAATTATCTAGCATCACAGGAGAGTCCGTAATAAAGTCCTCCTTCAGATTCTTACTTTCAAAGAGTTGTTTTGTGAAGCATTGTTGTAATTTATGCTGTGGTGTAACCACCACTTCTTTGCCATGTACTTTTGCCTACCCAGAATGCCTTTCTACAACCCACCAAAACACAGGTTCATGCCTACTGTGTTGCAATTGAAAGTGAGCACATGGGATATATTTATTGCAGGACGTCACGGTTACTTCGTTCACTTCTTATATGAAACCAGATCAGATGACACATGTTCACCCTCTCAGACCGACAGAAAAAACCTGCATCACTTTGGCAGTAACAGCGATAATAGCTCAAGGTCAGCATTGCCTGAAGGAAAAAACACTCAGAGGCGGTGAGAAAGTGTCAACTTCTGCACTAGTTTTGTTTGGTTGGTTTTGAGTGTTGCTGAACAATGTTCTAATGTGTGTGTGTTGCCATGTGTGTAATATGTGTGTGTGTGTGTGTGTATATGTGTGTGTGTGTAGGCGAACAGGTATACACTAGAGGACAGTGTAATATTGTTTTGGAGCCTTGTGGTTGGGACGGAGCTAACACCTGAATGAACCTGTCACTGCAGACACATTGCTTTTTCAGCTCCAGCGATTACACTCCACCCAAACACACTCAACGTTTTCCGGGTGGTTCTTTGTACGTGTGTGCGTGAGCATGTGTGTGCGTGTGCGAGACACAGAGAGAGTTGTGTAGCTTGTGCGTTTCCTGTGTGCATGTGTCTGAGTGTGGGAGAGACATGAACAGAGAGTGAGAGTGACAGAGCGTTGTGTATCGCTGTGTCTAAACCTCTGCTGTATTTTAGGTTTCTCCCTGGAAAATATGAAATAATGCCATTTTCTAGTGTCCTTGAAACAACAAGTCGTATTGATGGATACACACACACATGGGGTATGGTGGACCTCACCAAAAAATGAAAAATTCTCATTTTATCTGAAAAGATGTGGACAAAGATTTCTCTTTTCTCTTTTCTCTTTTCTCACTCTTTGCTACTCTACAGCATCACATACTGTACTCTTTAGTGTGTCCTTCAGAAAGGCACTCGTGACACGTTATGTGACGGAGGCCTGTAATTGCACAGGGTGGCTTGAGAGGGTAGTTGGACTGACAAAGACAGAGAGTGATGCTTGTAGAAGAAATATATCCTAGACCTATAACCTCAACTAATCAACTACCATCAATAAATGCTGCTTTCATGTCACAGTATAATAACCGTAATTGCCAATTTTTGTCTTTCTGGAAGTTCTGATATATCCAAGTTGGTGTTTGATAATAACAAAGTTCCTCAATGTCAAACAAACATATACAGTATGCCTCGCGTCAGCCAAAGCTTGTTATTTAAGGTAATTGAACCCACATTTATTGGATAAGGTGCTATATTGTCAATGCACAATATCTTTTACATCTCGAAGATTTTAATTTCGATACATGTCAGTTAAGTCACAATCTATTGCCCATTGATGATATATATATATATTTGCAGTATTACAAACTGGGTGTCTGTGGTTCACATGCTGCATCTAAAAACGCGTGGAAAACGCCGGCTTTGTCGCATTGATCCTTTTCATCAAGATGCTTGGGAGGTTGCGCTCCTGTCTCTTGGGACAAAGCCGCTGCCCTCTGAACTACAGCGGCTTCGTGCACCTCGGTGGCGTCCGTCTCGCTTTTGGAGAGTGCGATCCGCGTGTCTACATTGGATCAGGACTGCCACTTTAACTTTACAGTCATTGAGTTGTCTTGAGTCGCCCCATGATGTGAAGTGAAATAAATAATTACCAGATTGAAGACTTGAGCTCATTTAGCAGAGCACCTATGATGATGTTAACTACTGCCGCCCAAAAAACCCATCGAGTCGAGCCAGGTTCCTGTTCTTCTTCTGCAGCACATAACAGACTGAATAACATTACCGTAGCAGACACAAACCAAAACAAGATGGACGGACATAAACAGCTGTGCAGACATAACAAAGGAGAGGACTTAAGAGGAGAGAGCAATATGTAAAATCAGTAGTGGCAGGTATTTTCTTCCATCAGATAGTGTTTCTATGCCTGTTTGAAATGTGTAATAGAGGTTATTGCTTTAATGTGATATGGGATCTCATTCCAGATTTTAGTGTACGTATGAAAAAAAAAGATCTCTGACCATAATTGCTTTTGTAGGGCAGTAATGGAATAAGTGCATGCAAAATTGATCTAGTGATGTATTCCTGATTTGAGTTGTGTCTTGGATGTAGAGCTTTAAGTGGTGGAGGGGAGTTATTGTTCTGGATCTGAGAGTAAAATGTAATGGCTGGATAATGTGTGTAGTAGTTAGATAGATATGAGGAGAGCATCATTACCATAGAAGAGGAAAGTTGAAATGAGCTGAGTCTGCTCAGCAGGACGTCATGATTCGCTGTATTAAAGGCTTTATGAAAATCAATGAAATGGCTCCAACAACATGACCTTTATTGAGTGAAGTACATATATATGTTAGATAATAATAATGCAGGCCTGGTTGTTTGGATAGAACGCACACCACTCATTGGTCAAGACTTAGTTCAACTTGAAAGGATACACCAGATCTTCTTTAAATACTATAAGTTAACCAGGACACATCTGTCCAGCACCCTTACGACTTTTCTTCCAATTACTTTGAAATATAACTTTGAAAATGGATATTGGCCTTTTGAGTTTGAAACAAAAGTTGGATCCTCAGATTTAAAAATGAGGGTGATTTGAGAAGTTTTCCAGCCGGAGGTAAAGATATACAGCCTTACACTGAGGTTGATCAGACAGTGCTGTCAGCATGAGTCTGAAGAAAATGCATTTTTAATTGATACATATCACAAGCGGGAGAATGTTTCAAAGAGTTCCAAATATCAGACAGTTCATTCTGTGTGATCTCGGAGAAAGAACCTCGGTGGATGTAGAAGAAGAGACAGGTGGGCGGGGGGGGGGGGGGGGGGGGGGGGGTCTTCTGTGTCTTCTGTGTCTTTTTCAGTGCCATAATGTTTTAGGTTTGGCCAGTTTAAATGATTCTTTTTGGAAATACACAGCCACAGCCTTGTGTAGTTCAGTAGTAGTATTTTTTGCTGAGCTCTATGAAACGTCTGTTACTCCCCCACGTCTTTCGAGGAGTTATTTTTATTGAGAGAAAGAATATGTTTTTTAATAGTTGCAGGATTATCATAAGTTTAGTCAACCGTGATTCTCTTGTAGCCAGTGATATCGTTTTCTTGTATTATTTAAACTCTTTCTGTCTTTCAAATGACAGTTCATTGCTCCAATCAATTACTCATTTTTGCATTAAACTGAAGTAGCTTTGAGATAAAGTGGAGTGTCGGGCTTCTCAGGGTTTCAACACTTCTCCTAACAGCGTGAATAAGTGAGTGAGCTGATATTGTGGTGTGAATTACTTAAGACGGTGCATATTTAGAGGGCCGTTTTGTAAATATAAGGTCAAGGACTGAACTGCGAGTGTTACAGATTATAGCCGGCTCCTTGATTAATTGATAGAGACCGAGCTTTATTGCGGTAGCTTTCAGTGATTCTGAGCTGACATTCCAGTCCAGATTGATTTCACCCAATATAACAAGCTCCTTCGTTTTTACGGATTTTATGACATCAGTGGGCAGCGATAAATAAACACTTGCACTGACATTTGGGGGCTTATGTGACAGTAATTGCATGTTGACATGTCAAATTTACAACCAATTGCAACGTCTCAGTTTCAATTTGTGTTATTGAGTGTACACATTTCTGACTCACATAAAAAGCAACTCCATTGCCAGTTTTATCAGTGCAATCTCTATAGATGGTACATTTCTATTGAGAGAAAAGCAGGAGTTAACCGTGATTCAGAAACTGCCATTATATGGGTTCCAGAAGCGTAATCTTAATGTTGTCCCTTTTGGGTACAAGATTTAGTGTTTATATGAAGTTGGCGGTGTAGAACCACGCTTCATGCAAAGCTGTAATCTGCCAGTAAACACAGTAGAAGAAGTAGAGGTTGTGAACCGGAAACAAAACAAGACGCCATCTATGAGAAAAAAATGGAGAGTTTTAGTTCTTTACTTCTACTTTGGTCTCATTGGTCCACACATACCTGTTGATGCTTCTACCGGCCATGTTTCTGTGCACTATCATGTGATTTAAATCTTCACTCTGTCAGAACTTATTCAGCAAAGATGTTTCCGTATGACGCACCAAAACAACATCTCAAAGTAGCATTAAAACGTTTTCGAGCAATTGAGGAAGTTTTACTGAGTTTTCTGACATTTCCATAGAGCTTTTCTAACGTGATACTTCAAAATGCATTAGTAATTGGACGACATGAAAATCTCATGTCACCATTATCCTGGCCAAAACACTTGTGATTCACAACATTATACCAATAATAATCAACTTAACCTTACATTAGGTAAGATCCCCTGCACAGACACAGGATAGATACATTGATTTTTAAAAAGCGACATTTTGTGAGTCAGTTTTTGCTACATGATAATACCTGTATTTTTTTAAACCATGCTCTATTTTTCACTTATCAACCCTGATAGCGAGCAAGACAGATTTTTCTAGTCACTCATGAGGATATTCTCAATCATCCCGATCATGGAAATTCACCGTGATCAACTTACTACCTGTGGTTGTTATCGCAATCCGCAATAAAGCCATTGAAAACAGGAGCTTGCCACTGCCCACTTTTAAAGCCAGTAATGCAATAATGATAAAATGATGAAATAAAAAACGATTTTTTTAAAAGGGGAGCCATGTAGGCAGGCTGGGGTAAAATTGTGGTTTCTGTTGAAAGACGGGACGACTATAATATGATGTCTGGTTGGGTTTGGTAACAGATAGAGAGAAGCAGACATATGGGGAGGGATAGATGAAAGAAAAGCAAGCATGATGGAAGGATCGGGATGAGGTCAAGGGGAGCTGACACCCATCAGTTTTCCCTCCTTAATCTATCTGTGTAAGACATCGCTCACCCCATCTGCCTAGACACACACACACACACACACACGGGCCAGATATCACAGACCCTCAGCAATTGGCTTTGTCATGACCTTTAACCATTATATATCTGTGCGTGTGTGTGTGTGTGTGTGTGTCTGTGTGTCCGAGATGCCTGTAAGACAGCTATTAAACCTTGACTCAAAAAATCAATTTGCTTCTTTTTTTCTTATTCATGTTCCACTAGCCGCTGGACATGTGTGTGTGTTACAGAATGACAGTGACAGGGAAATAATAAACAATAGAGTCGGACGTTCAGTCAGCGATGTTTTCAGTTGCTTAGCAGTGTCTAAATTAAGCTTCTCTCTTGACACTGTGAAACAGTCGACTGTGGTGCGCGTTAAACGTTTATCTCTAAAATCCCACCCAGGAGACCATTTGTGCTGCTGTCAGTGGGTATATTTCACTACTATCTTGACCGCGGCAAACGTACTGTCACATTTCAGATAGTGTTTTATTTAAAACCGCTGTGTTTCTTTTGCTCTGTGTGCTCCAGATAAAAGCACAACCAACTGAACATTGTATTTAGCGTGTAGACATTTTCTTTGATTTTTGTGTCTTTGGGTCATTCATTCATTGATTCATTCTGAATCTGGCCAGAACCCTGACTTCCAAATAACTATGACATCATTGGCTGAGGTCTAGAAGAAGAAGACGCAAAGAGCTTCTGTGGGGGACAAATGATACAACGGTGTGTTATTCACACTAGCAGCAGATAGAAGCAGTCTGCCAGGCAGAGAGGGAAAGCGGGTAATGAGTCTACAAAGCCGTGAGGGCATGATGTGCAGCACGAATCCAAGTTGTCAAAATGACAAAATGACAAATCTCTGTATGTAGGAATCAGAATAGAGAGTTGGAATTAATGACAGGATTTCCTTCTCTTTTTTTTTAAAGGTGCCAGGTAGAAAGTTTAAATTGAAACTGGAAGTGATTATCTGGAGATGTTATTAACAGATTATTTTGATAATAAATGATAGATCCTTGTAATGATTTTAAGATTGATAATGTCTCTTGGAATCACTCAGTGGCTTTGGGGGTGCATAGGAGCGAGATTTCTTACTGTTTTAGAAAGAGCCAGGATAGCTATGTCCCTTGTTTTCAGTCTTTATGCTAAGCTAAGCTAACATAAAGTAGCTATGAACCTGCAGCAGAAACATCTTTAGCAATGCTACTAGTCCGTGGTAACAACACAGAACTTCAGCATTGTCAACAGAACAATATGATCACACACACACTCACCAACATGAAGAGAGGCAAATTAACGCACTTTTTACTGGCTTTTCCTTTTCAGAGGAAGCATAAAGCAGAACGTCTCCGAAGTTGTAAAATGTCTCATTATTTTTGGATGCCATTATTTGACTCCTCATATCTCTCCCACACACACTTACAGAAACACACACACACACACACACACACACATGTGCACATGTGGACAGCATTTTACTCTTCTTAGCAGTCCTCAAGCCAGAAGCACATCATAATCACCGCCATCACCAAGATCCGCGCCGTCATCACCTTTATTATCATCATAATTACATCTTCACAAGTAGCAGTAGATGCTTGGCGGGGATGTAAACAACAGATTTATTTTTCCTCAGCTCCAAATATTGTTAAGGGGTTTTATCGTTTCACTGATTACTGAAATACTCTGGACTTGGGTTACAATATATTTTGATGCTGACAAAAAAGAAATCCTTAATAACTTAAAGTCATCATTATCTGTGACAGAGTATTGTTCTGTTATGAGTAAGTGGACATAAACGTTGCGTTGACCTAAATGAGACCTGTGAGGGATAGTCTTTGGTCACCATGGCCAATGCTGCTGTGTTTTAACAATGCACTTTACAAGCATTATTTATCATCATAAAATGTGACCGGCAATCAGTGTTTCTTTTGAAATGTTTATCCAGGGCACTCTTCACATTGTCTGGCCAGTCAGAGGAGTTATCTGAGCTCTTCAGAGGAGGTCTTTGCAGGAAATAGAGGAAATATAAAAGATTTAATGACGTAAAACCTGATGTATTTTTCCTTTCCCTTTCTCTCCCTGTCTGCAGGTTGGAAAGTCCGTCATATGAGGTGATGCAGCTGGAATTTGAGGTGGATAATGTGATCAACCTGGTGCCAACCCAGACTCTACACTGGAACGTGGAGTACCTAACTGGCATGCAGACATCTTCCAGGCAAACAGAGAAAGTCTCGCACCTCTACATCAGCAACGCTGACATACAGGGAATCGTACCACTAGCTGAGGTAAGAGATGACCCGATAGATGAGCACAGATACAGATAGATATCGAATTGAATTGCATTACTGATATCTGTGAGCACACACGTTGATATAGCCAGCAGCACACATTTCTTATGCTGGAATAGATTTTCCCCTCTATTTCCCTCCTCCTAACCTTCCTGCTGACACCTCTAACTCATCCTCTTCCTTCGGGTTGATCAAAGCTCGAAAGGTTAGCTTGCTTACCCCCTCCTGTTGCTACAAGCCTCCCGGTCACACACACACAGCAGGTTTCACCCTCACAGGTTTCAAAATGACAAGCAGCCTCGCAAATATGGACACACAACCAAGCAGGTACAGTCTTACACACCTACTTTCATGCACTAATGCTTCCCCCGTGTAATGCGTCATGCTGGCAGGTGTCAATCCTGGTGAGCAGTTGGCCTCTTTAGGTCTTCACAGGCATTGTATCCTATTTTGAGTCTAGACTTTGGTGTAACTATAAGCATTGACACAAACAATTGACAAAAAAGTTATTATTTGCATATTTGGAAGATAGAAAGAAATAATGTGATGTAATTAAATTAAAATTCAACAATGCAACTCTGAGAAAGTGAACGACTAGACAAAAAAAAATCATCAATACACTTTTTTATTCTTTCTCATTCCCTTCCTTTCCAATCTTTACACTTCCCATTATTTCTCCTTGCTGGCAAATCTTTGTGACAAGCAGTGTCGTATAGTTTCAAAACTGAAATAATGTTGAATCCAATTATAAAGTTCAAATAAACTTTTATGAAATGCCAAATGTCTATGCATTAGGCAATGTATATTTTGCTTTGTGTATATTTGGCATCAAAAAGTCCAAACTGAGTTAAATTCGACGCTTCCTGTCTGGAAAAGAGAGCAAACCGTTTCATAAAAATGATGACTTTGGACTTGTTCTCCTGTTTATCAGACAGGGTCAGGTGACGGCAAAGGCTGCATTTAAAAAAGGTCGGCTTTCATCTGTAACATTTCTCCTCATCACCACCATTACCTCTTACATTCACAGATCAAAACAGACACATCCCATAACAGACATCACTGCTCTGGCTACAGCGACCAAGAACCTCTAAAAAGTGAGGAGGAGGAGGATGCTTTTCAAAATACTCCCAGTTCCATTACCACTGAGGTAGAGCTAATCTGGCCTGATAGCCCTCCTTCAAACAGCAAAGCCCTAGTGAGAAAACCCAATTTTGTTCAGGGCTTTTGCAACCTCTGTCTCTTTCTCACACGGCAAAAGCAAGCTTGAAACCATCATTTCAAATAGCAGTGCTGTTGGGATTTTGCTAGCTTTTTTTTTTTTTTTTTTAAAGGGAGCAGAGTGAATAGTGCTCTGGAGTGAGTAATGCTATGCTTCATCCCCTGCTATTTTAAAACAGAAGCATTTATATTTTTTATTAGAAATCATGGATTTAAGTTGGTTGTTCAAGGTATTTACATTTGAGCCTTGAGCTTTGCAGGCATCAATTTAAAATGTGTCTGTTTATGTCATTAATTACCACTAACTTGACAAAGAGGGCCTTGAAATACCCTTTCATTATTTCTCCTTTTACATGATTATATTATGTAGAACACACAATTTCTTGGTTGCTTCTGTTCAAGAGAATCAATTTGGTCCCTTTGTGGATTTAAATAGGAATAGGTGACAAAGTTAAGGAAAGAAATAAACATGAAGGGGCTTAGTGTTTGGTAACCACTAGTCTGACTCACCGAGTGTAGACTATAATTTGGCACCATCGCTGCGTCCTGTGCTTAGCACTGCCCAAGACGACTGTGATTGGTTTAAAGAAATACAAACAAGCCAGAGTGTTTTTTACGCTGTACCAGAATGATAATATGTGGAGCTGACACGGCGCTGTGTAGATCTTTATTTAGTAGACTTTATTTATTTATGGTTTATTTAATATGGATAGATACAATATACATGGACGAACTGAAAAACAGCCATCCGATGCAAGGATCATAGTTTTTGTATGCTAGTTTGCAACAACCCTGATAGGTCTGGCTATGCACGACTGAGTAACCACGGGCCCCCATAACAGCTTCAATGCCTCTTAGATTAGAAGTCTCTGTACTCTACTGGAGGGGTGAACACCATTCTTTCCAAAGTTAACGCTGTTTTTTGATGACGGAGGTGGAGAGCACTTTCTTACGCGTCCAAAATCTCGTATGATAAGCCTTATTAAGTTGGGTTGAGATCCGGTAACTCTGAAGGCTCTGGCATTATTCACTATTTTCATACTGATCAAATCAGCGTCCACTACCGTCTGGTATACAAGCAATTGCATTTAACCATTTGAGTGTTATCAGCCCATTAAATAGCTGTTTCAGTTGTTCTCACTGTCATTCTAATGCTTCAGAACGGCCAAACTGTACCTGCTAGTGCATTATTGTATTAAATGGTCACAGTTTTTAACACGATATGAATTGGAACGAAAGATAATGGTTTTGGTTAAAATAAGTTTGTTACTTAGGTATATGAATGTAAGTTAACTTTAACACAGGACACACACAACCAAATGCACATATCTTTGATCTGTGTATACATACACCTACTCACCCAGTTTAATTCGCTCTCCCTCCATCTCTTCACTGGCCCTCTCCTTTGGGTAAAAGCATGAAAATGGCTGCTATCACAAGCCATTGGGGTCACCCAATTTGTTTACCAAAACAGCTGACCAGATGTTGATTGCTAGTTGGTTGTTTGAGGTGTCTGTCACAGAGAGGGGTCTCTGTGATGGTTATTGAGATGAAAGCAGCAGCGTTTTGGGGTTTTCGGAGGATGGAAGGATAAGGAATCAAATTATAAGCTAGAATCTTCAAAGTGAGCCGGGTGTGAAAGCTTTCACAATGTGCTGCATCCTCCTTCCTGAACAATTCCACATCTGAGGAATGGAATAAAAGTATAACATCACAGAATGTACAACCATGTGGCAAAATGTCGGATCTTTACAGCTGTTACATAGTTAAACAACCAACAAACTACTGATGCACATTATTGCATCAGGAGCACTCAGCTTTAAACATTATTTCTCTGTCTGATCTGCCTGGGTGATTCAACTCCAACTCAGAAATCTTCTACCATCTCCCAAGTCAAAAGTCAGCTTATCAACAATACCGATGTGGTAATGCAGTGAGCTCTCTCTTTACAGGGCAATAATGAAAAGCAGAACTCTGCCTGTCATTACCAAGCCCGCTTCGACGTTTTCCTCCTAATTCCGCGTATCCATTAAAGTTCTGGTCTCTTGGCTGAGTGGGAAAGAAAGAGGCCCTCTTCAGGATAAAGGGATTATTAGGAGTAATTTGTCTCCTGCGGGGGCTGAAAAATTGGTTTCATCTTTTAGAGAGGAGTGGGGAGGTGAGGAGAGGAAAAAGAGTTTGGGAGTGTGGGAGGGGGGGGACACAAAAAGAGAGCCAGAGAGAGATAGAAACAGAGTTCGACTGATAACACCTCTCATTTGAAGTCAATACCATCACAAAGCTGCCGGCATTAGTCCACTCAATGACAGCTTTTCTAATAATGTTACCGGTGCCATATTTCTGTCAATAGTCAAACAAAAATTACAAAAAAAGAACCAAAAATATTGTCTTTGTAATCTACTACAGTCTTTAGCCCTCAACCAGAAGAATAAAAGGACAAACGCTATTGCATTGTACCAGATATCCTATGCTGTGTGGTTATTGTCACTGCTCCCTCAGACAAATCATGTATCACAATAATTCACAACCCCCGAGCTGCAGCAAAGTGTGGATTATATACAGACAGTATAGCTTAGTTAAAGGGAACAGTAGGGCGGGGCAGGAGAGGTGCAAACCTTTGGAGAAGTGAAAATGTGAATCCACACACTCCGAAAAGTGGACTTGCAGTCGATGCTTTGAAAGGCAACCCACAGTGGCAACCAGCCATTGAACCGAATTTATGCCTTTCAACCATGGTCGGTTGGTGAAAAACCTTCCTTTTTATTTAACCTAGCCAGTGCTCTCAAATTTTATTCGGAAGACTTTCGAGGAGGGAGAAAGGCCGTAAACTTGAATAATGTTTAAGCCGAGGCTAAAAACAATACACGGCATTCATATTTAAGAGGCAGCTAAATCAACACCCTTTGCTTCACACAACACACAGCTCTGACAAATCCACTGTTGGTTTCTTAATGCAATTGCTTTGTCCTGCCCTAACTGTCTTGCACAGTCTGTGAATTGTAGCTTCCGACTGGATTCCCATTGACTGAGGATATCACACGGTCGGTCTTAAAGAGCCCACAGAAATATGTCAACATGTCACTAGATGGGAGATGACACAAACTAATTCCCATTGGCCCAGTTGCTATGTGCATAGCTTAATATAGGCTTATACTGTAAAGTGGTAGAGACAGAGATTCAAATCTATAAAAAAAAGAGTATTTTAAAATGGTTTGGTCACCAGGCAGCAGATGAATACATGTCCACATTGTCCACACTGATCATGTGTAAGAAAATTAGGTTTATGTTCCGAGTTCAGTTTTTACCGTTGGGGTATCTAGAGTTGGCAAGTCTTGAGATCTGTTGTGCATTATACTGATAGTAAAAATAATAATAATAATGGTAGTAGTAGTAGTATTAAAGTATAGAAATGTGTATATTTCCAACAGGAGTGTGACGCTGGTATATACATAAAATGTAAAGTCTCTTAACAAAAAAGATTAAGCAAATATCAAAGCTACACTAAATAAACACTTTGTACCATATGTCAAAATCGTAGGGGTTGTTATCAATGTGTGCTCATAGCTAAAGAGTCCGTGCTGCATCCTTGCATAAAGCACGACGCAGCAAAGCACAGAAGTGTTGCAACTTCTGAAGTTTCAGCACCAAGGACAGCGTCTCGGTGCTCGCTACGTGGAATCAGAATCCTAATAAGACCTTTGTGTTTATGTGAACGTGGTCATTATTAGTTCCGTCTGTGAATCTTTAACTTTACCTGGTTTACATGGGGCCCATTTCTGTGATAATGACAAAACATGAGAGGACATAATGGAGACAAATGGACAGAGAAAGAGGGAGAAAACAATCCGTCATGTTAGACGAAGTAAAAACAGAATGAAAAGGGAGGTCAGAAATAGACCTGCTATACTTCCCTTGCTCTTAGAGGTATTTTAGCGGCTGATAAATTGGATGAGTAATAATGTTGTGTTATGTTCCGTACCAGCGCCATTACATACCTCTGCCTGGGAATGAACGTGTTTCACAACCTCTCAGAGTGAGGAAGAGAGAGACAGAGACTGAAAAATATTTACTCTATTCTGTGAAATCAGCATGATTTGAACACATTAAATTGAAATGGACTTATCTTTTGCATGTTAGTGGCAAGGTGTCCTGCTAGACCAATGTCTGAAGTTTGGATCGATTGACAAAGGAAGGAGGGATGAAAATGACACAACATGTTGACAACCTGCATATCCCATCTGATTTTTGTTGAAACGCTACCTGTGCCCTTTTTGTAATAATGCCTTTACATCACAGTCTGTTTGTACCTATTTGTGTGTGTGTGTGTGTGTGTGTGTGTGTGTGTGTGTGTGTGTGTGTGTGTGTTTGTGTGTGTGTGTGTGTGTTTGTGTGTGTGCAGCTTAGTAGAGCAGTTACGCTAAGTGGCTTCTTAATTTACCTCTTCTGATTGGTTCTCTTCGAAAGGAAGTCAGTAAGTAGGAAGAGGAAGCTCGGTCGTCAATAATCTCTTGATGAAAGCAGACACACATGCACACACAGAGTTTTCAAACTCAATTATAGATTTACCATTTCCACCGTCTGTGTGTCTATAAGAAATAGCCTTTTTTCATTTTCTCCACCTCCAGTTTTTTTTTCTTTATCTTTATGTCTGAAGCCATTGTTTTCTCAATTTCCTTATTTATTTGTGTGTGTGTGTGTGTGTGTGTGTGTGTGTGTGTGTGTGTGTGTGTGTGTGTGTGTGTGTGTGTGTGTGTGTGTCAGCAGTGGTTTAAAAGCTTGTGATTGCTAATTTACACTAACATTAAGCAACACACTGTGGAATCAATATTACAAACACACTCCGCTGTTTGTTTTTAACTCACACACTCCTCGGTATAGTTGCCTGTAATTTTGTTTTGAAAAAAAAACAAACACCCCACAGATTTTCTCTTGTGCCTCGTAAAATCAACAAATTATAATCAGGAGGTGAGAGGAGAAAGCAGGATAGTCGTTATTTAATCATGGTAGATTATTTAATTATTTAATATGTCGTTTTTCACATTATTTATTAAGAGCAATTCCCGACACTTTTAGGGGTTCCTCTGTCAGATATTTTAACTAGTTCAACCCTGTTATACTGGCTATTAACCTCCAGCACTCCAGCCCAAGTATTGTCTCTTCAGTTACAGTATTTTCTTTATACTAGCCTTCAACCACCCAATTAATCAACACACATGACATGTTCTATGTAAGCGCGAGAGTGTATGCATTTGGGTCACTGAGAACTCGCATGTCCCGGGCTCCGGGTTCATTTCCATACCGAGCGGCTCCAGCTCGCTCCAATCAGTCAACAAGGAGAACAAGAAAGGGGTGGATGAGAGAGGGAGCGATGTTTAAGGCTGGAAATACAAGTGTGGTGGTGAAGTAATAGAATGACAAAACGTATAAAGGCGAGAGGACGGCGCTGCTCTTACTTTCTAAAAAGTGAATGAAACAAGTATGATGACGGCGCATGGCTCTGGGCAGCGTGTGTTGAGAGGAAGATCTGCTCCTCCTCAAACATTCGCCTGACACAATGCAAATGCCTGTCACTTATTGTTATCCAGCATTGCAAAACATCTCCATACTTTGCAGCCATAACAATAATGTCTGAACAAATTGCTCATGAAAACTACATTTTCCAACTTCCCAAAAAGAACTTTGCAAAGAAGACACTGTTTAATGGTCGTACAGGCAAAAAACAAGAGATGAATGCATGAATGCCTGCATCAATCAAACAATCATGTTATTGCACCACTACTGTTTATTTTCCCAGTCAAGTGAGCAAACTCATGACCTCGGTAAAAAAACACCGTCAATTACAAGTACTCCCGAGTGAACAATGTACTATTCTCTTATATTATGTGACCAAATGCAGTGTAGGTGAGGGATGAGTCATCATGGGCCAAAGGGCAATGTTGGCTGTTTTTTTAAACCACCCAAACACTACCGTTGATTATGCTTTTAAACAGAGAGAGAGAGGAGAAACTAAAAAAGAGGAATCACCCACTGCAGTTTGTGGTTGGAATGTAAACCCACATGAAACTCACTGAAATTGAGGAGATCTGCTACACGAGCTCCAGAGAGCGAGGAGCGTTAAACTGAGACAAATGAGTAATGGAGGGTGAGGAAACAACTCTCGTTTTCTTATAACATTCGCTGATTTGACTTTTTTTTTTTCATGAACCAAATCAGAAGCTGAGGAGAGGCTCCTTCATGCTCAGTTAATTCTAATCCCACCCGGGAGCTGCTTAGTCCGACCACAATGTCCTCACGGGCCACTAAAGCAGCTGAGGGACTGAATGCTGTGCTCATGTATACATCAGCAACGATCTAAAAGGCAGCGCAAAGTCTTGCCACCATGGGAGACAGCTTGGAGTTAAGACTGGGAACCGTCTTACTATAAACATTTTAAGATTTGGTCGGCTGCTGTTGCTCAAATGAAGAAACGTATTAAAGGGAGAAGGCGTGTTTATTGAGAGACGGAAACCTGTCAGGAAAACACAGAGGGGGAAGGATACAGATGGTAAGATGGATATTTGTTCTATACAGTTTGCACACTGAAACTCTCCTTCACGTGAGATTAGCAAAGAAGTAGAAGTAAGAGAAGTGGGCAGAAACCAACAGACTGATGAGGTGGCTTAGCAAGCGAATGAGGAGATAGAGAAAATGCGACTCGGTCGAAATAGTCAGGATGAGCGGCTGGGAAAAGAGGGTGACGAGAGAGGCATAATGGGGGAGGGGTTGAATTGTTAGACAGGAAAGAGAACCGGCAGAAAAAGAAGGGAGGGGTTTGACTAATTGATCGAAGTGAAATAAGGGAGACAAAGAGAGAGAAGGGTGGAGAAATAAAGAGACGGTAGAGAAAGAGATCGCACGAGAGGGAGGAAATTAGACGAGCTTAAAATGGCAGAAGTGGGCGTAGAAGGGGGAGAGAGTGAGAGAAAGAGAAGGGCCCAGTGGATGTGCAGAGCACCATGTAATAGTCCCTCGGAAGTCCTGGGCACCACAGAGGAAGAAAGAAAAGAGTGAGAGATGGAGAAAGAGGAATAGAGAGAGAGGAGATGAATGCAGGGCAGTTCTAATGCAATTAGTGGTCTGGAAATTGAAAGTACAACTCTCCCTGGGATCTTTGAGAGAGTGTGTTTTGTGTGTGAGGGGGAAGGGCTGTTAGCCTTCATATCTACCTAATGTCTTCATCCCTGCTCCCTCCTGTTTTGTCTCTCAATTTAGCTTCACAAAAAACGTCTCTCCTTGTATTGTCCCCTCCCTACATTCATTTTTCTCTTTCTTCCTCTCTCGGTCCATCCATTTCTGCCCCTCTCTCCCTTCTCCTCCATCTCCCTTTGCATTTTTACGTTTCAGACATTTGTAAAGACGGGAGCAAAATGTCAGCTGCTGTTCACATTTCCATTTTGTATTTCAGACTATTTAGCTGATGCTCCTAACAATGTCTACGTGGCCTCAGTGCCGCAGTGGAACAAATAGGATTTTCTTTAGAAGATTAGAAAAGTAGATTAGTCAAAAGAGTCGCAATAACACAAAATAATAAAAGACAGTACTCTTTAATTCATTCATTTTGAATTATTTGTGCGACACCATCAATTATCAGCTGTGCTTAGATTAATCTAATATTAAATATGATGTGATTTGTTTGTTTTTACGCAGTTAGAGTATGTTGAAATAAAGTTCTAGTAGTTCATACTTAGACACATAAAAGCAAACGTGTGATAGCTTTCTGTCAAATTATTTTCTTAAAATGTTCTGCTTACAATTATCTCGCAAACTTTATATTTTAATTACAAATTTGAGATTCATTGCTTGACATTTACGTATATTAGATGTAATTATGACACAATCAAGCATTTGAAATGATTACTATGTGCCACATATCTCATTATTCAACAGAAATGCGAGAATACATATACATTAAAATCATACATACCCACATATACATAATAATAATAATATTCACATACACATACTGTACATAGACACACTGTAGGCGTTCACAAACACTAAGCGATATATTTTCCTCATTAGTCTATGTTTCAGGAAAGGCTTCAAACAACACCAGTCTCTCCGGCTAATTATACCTGCTCTAATAAGCTCTTTGCATAATTACCACTGGCAAACATAAACGCTGTCCCCAAGAAGACTTATCCTTTTGACCCCATTAGCACCTGTGTGTGTATAAGTGTTCGTGATGGGAACACAAGCGTTGTGGGGAGCATGTGATGGAGCCTCAGCCCATGGATTCAACCTTTGCTTTCCATGCTGGCGGTGGGACACGAAAAAAGTAGGTTAGGCATGTGCTAATTGCCCCAGCCAATGGGGTGATTGACTCCCAGACACCCCCATGAGCGTGTTAGCATCTCATTAGCAGCTGCTATTAGTGTCGTGACAGACGGACAGGTGGGACAGCAAGACATTTGGCCGAGGTTTAGGATGCGGAGAGTCAGTGAAAATCTTTCCTCTCGAATGACAGACATGATTTGATCGACATATTCAACATAGCAGACAATGAACTGGTGTCCATACCCAGGTTGGTCTAATATTAGCGTAGGAGTTGCCACAGACACAAAGTCCCAACCCCACTGTAATCCCTTCTGTGTCATTATTAGACGATCAGAGCAACCGACGTAGTACGAAGAGCACGGAAGTCCACTTAAAGGAGGTCAGACTGCGTGGTTGGGACTAACGAACACAGACTTTCACCCAGGAAATCAAGTCAATGGTTGTTTGCAGCAGCCAATTCAACCATCGTGTATACAACAGCAATGAGGGAAAGACATTCTGCCTCAAGTTCACAATACTGCACACATTCACCTGATATAATCAAAGTCTCACACTGTTGTCCACCCACCAGCTGGGAGTTTATTGCCTTGACGTTATCAATTGGACATGTTTCATCGCACAGTGTGTGGTTGAATTAGTCACACAAGGATCAACAGTACCTTCAAAAACGCCCTCCAATCCACGCCTGCTCTCAGCTCTCATCAGTCCTGTACGCCTACACATACTAAATGCTGTGCCTAGTTCATGCAATTACAGTATGCCAAATAAACACTGACATATCAAGCAAAGTGTAATAGTCAGTGCTGGCATTGCAGTGAAACGGTGTATAGGAGTATAATTTCCTTTCTTGAAATGCTTCAACAAATGTTTTTTTTTCTTAACTGTATATATTCGATTTCTTTCCCCCTTTTTTTACACAAATCAAGAAACATCCATATATAATCTATAAAAAAAGGTGATATGCAAATGATCCCACATATAATATACATATATAATACTCAGTTTATGTCTCTTTGTATTATCTCTCAATGCATACTAGGCAATTAGAGGGTGCGAGTGTGTGATGATGGAGGCACACAAGCTCAATAAATCATTTTCCTAAGGAAATGTGGGAAAACACCAACCATTGCACTAATCATTTTTGATTCCATGAGGAGAAAACACGGGTTATGAAAGTCTTAAAATAACTAGTCTGATAAATGATTAGTCTGAAGTCTTATTGATCACGAGAAACATTTCAGCGTTTGTCCAAAGCCCGAAGTAATTACCCTGTCGAACAAATAGATGTGATGCTATCACACACAAACATATACATACACACAGTCACACACACACAACTATGCACTCACAAGAATGAAATAACAGCATAGGCACACACTGAAACATGCACACACCCACACACAACTGTGTTGCAGCCAAATAAATGAGCCGGCACTCCTCAGGCCTAATAGTCTGGCTGTAATTAACATTGTCATAGTGATAATAGCCATTTATCCCTGACATATCACACACACACACACACACACACACACAGTCCAAAACCTCTATCTTGTCTAGGCAGCTCGCCCAGCTGTCACCTCCCTCATCTGTCTCCCTCTCCCTCCCACTTCCCCTCCTTTTTCTCCTCCTCCTCTTCTTCAGTATTTAGACCTCATGATCCTTCTTTTCCAGTTTCACCCCCCCCCCCCTCTTCCCCTGTCTCCTTTTCCTCTGTTCTCTCTTCACTCCATCATCTCCCTTCCTTTCTCTCACTTCCTTTTCAAATATTCGAACCTCCATTCTTTTCTCTTCATCATTTTTCTATTTCTTTCTTCAACCTTTCCCTCACTCAGTCTGTTTCTGTCTCACGTTGCGACGTTGCTGTAGCAGAGCAACTGCAGCAGAGCACAGTCAGCAGAAAACTGTGTATTTTGTGCGAGTTTTCCCCGATTTGATTTCCACCGCAACAACAAAGACTGACACAGTTTTGGTAGAGAAGGCACGGACAGAACAGGTTGGCCAGGTAGGTTAAAAGGCTCCTTACCGGTAGATGCTGAAGGCTACAGTTGGCAACAAGCGCGGCACGTTTGAGCAAACAGAACCAGCAGACAGCAGAACAACCACAGCAGGTAGTCAGAGAATCATTTTTCAGGCTGAACAGATAATGTGTGCAGACACACCTGGGAGAGAGTCAGTTATAGCTTACATTTACGGAGGTCGGCTGAGTAGAAGAAATGTAACACACACACATACATAGGCCCGAAGTACAAATATGCACACACCTACTATATAGACATGCATTATTGTTGTGTACTGATGTCGGGCCTGAGCTGCTATTTCAAGTCCCTGCCTGACTTCCCATCCATGTACACTGAGAATCCTTTCTAATCATTTCGACTGAATAGTCAAACAAGAAAACGAGACACGACTTTCATTGTTTACATTGTATATAACAGTTACCATGGCATCAATTTGTGTCTGGTGTTGTAGTTGAGTGACATTCAATTTATGTACTACCAGCTGGTATCACTGTTTCTTTTTTCAGAGTGGTGTATAAAATGTGTTTTTTATAGTTTTCTTAATTTAAACTGACTACATCGTGATATTAGCATCTGTCGACTGTCTGTGTTCATAGGCGCAAGGAACTGATGTGATATTGGTGATGCAACAGTTTGCACATTAGAATGACAGTCTCTAGTGAACAGTATTGACTTATGTGGCACCGGGCAGCCGCTCCGCTGAATCACAATATCAGTGGAAGTCGAGGTTCATTTACTTCAACAAGACCAAATGCAAACACAAGCTGTTTCTAGATCTTCTCTTTGAGACTCTCTCCAGGAAGAGAGACGGAGACATATTAGGAAAGAAGCAGAACCAACATTTGTAAAACAATTTGTTGTAGGCGTTCCACTTACAAACAGCCAGCATCAAAAGTAACAACTCAAAGTGTTTTTTTTTTCCCCACAACAATTTTAGAGATTCTCTAAATGGAGCATTAATGTGGCATCAAATAACTATTTGCTATGTAAAGATTGTGTGGAGCAACGTCTACCTGAGCAGAGAACGAAGTCGCTCTCCCTCTGTCTGTGCTGTTAGGCCGTGCATGCCTTTAATAAGTGCATTTTAGTGCACGTGAGCGTGCCCCACTGGTTTGCCCAGGGCCACTTCTCTGCACTGCGCTCATACTATTGCAAACACAGGACTTTCAACCAGGTTGCGGGTGTTCATGACAGGTGTTTGTGTCCCAAAGTATTGTTGAAGTTACGTTCTTGAGGTGTTTACGCTTTTTACTGAGTTTACATACTTATTTGAAGCCCAACCTTGTTTTTCCTAAACCTAACTATGTGGTTTTCTTGCTGAAACCTAACGTTAAATTGTTTTTAGTGACGGATTACACATTAAATGCCATCACCACGTAATGCGCTGTTAAGAGGTCGTGGTCATTTGTTGCCTGTGCCTATTGTTAAAGATAAATGACAGCAGTGGTCATTTGTTAAAATGCGTGAACTGACCATCTATGACCATCATTGTCAGAAACAGAAGCTTCCAATGGGAACATTTCATCTGTGGCCTTTTCCCCCATTTTGTATTTGATATAAAAAACTGCTCATTGTAATAACCATACTACTTAAATTATAATAATTAAATAGAAAAATAGCATTAATCAAGGCAGCCATCAAGACTAACCGGACAACTGTAACATCAACAATACATTAATAAAATAAATTCTGAATTTTGGAATGGTTTAATATGGTTCTGTGGTCACTGCCTCTATTTTCCTGTTTAAAAACGTGTTCATTCAAAACACGTGCATGCTATTATCACTATGCAAGTGTGCTCAGTGTGTGTACGTGAATACTTAGACCTCTTGTAGTCAGCATGTGCAGTACATGAAAAATACTCTCCACAGCCACACCGCACATACAGGCACAAGCACGCACACACAAAAAGAAAGTGCCATACACTTGATGTGTTTTGGGTCTGAGGTAAATTGCAACTAAGTGCCTTCAACCAATTTTCCTTCCCAGCTGAGCCCTGAAACGCACACACACACACACACACACACACACACACACACACCTACACACACACACCTACTCATACAGAAAACACTTTGTACAGGTACAGGTTGGACAGATGTGACAACAGAGTGAGACGGGGAGAAAATAGATCAAAAGCGAAATTACACATTTCCAGTAAAGTTAAGATCCAGACAGTTATCCGTATTAAATATGTGTTAGTCTGGTACTTCTTATGTGCTTTCATATGCTAAGTATGCTTTTGGTTTGGTTTTGCTTTATTGTATTAAATGGTTTACAATTGCATATCTTTGAATACATGTGCAATCTGCATATGCTGCCAAATTGAAATAAGACCTTGATAAAGTGCATAAACCAAGTTTATGTCAATGCAGCAAGATAACTCAACTTGAAACAACCTCAATTAATGTGTTAACCCAGCCGTGAAAATGGAATTGGAGCAGTAACATGCTGAACATCTGATTTGCACACATGCACACCTTCACTGACTTTATTGCTTTATTAATGTCACACATAGTGCAATAAACAACGTACGTACATGCACGCATGACCTGTAATTCTTTTTCTTCTTCTGGCCTTCCGCTGCTTCTCAGTACAGATGTTCATGCATGTTACTTACGCACGTCCCAGCCTTTTTTATGTTTTAATTCTGTTGTGTTTTGCTCTCTTTTACAATCAGAAATACGTACAAACTCATTTTAGGTCGTTTATGCTGAACGTAAGAAACAGGTGAGGAGGAGCAGGGACAATAGACATGGAAAAGAAAACATTGCCAAACCAGTACAGTAGAATAAAGATCCACCAGAAGGCGTCCAAAGAAAACCAATGTAATGAGAAGAAAACAGTATTCTGGCCACATTCTACTAATTCTTCTTTTTCTTAATGTATGTATGTCTTCCTGCTTCTTTATCATTCTGCTCTGCTCTCTCGTATACTGTACATTCACCCCGATGAACACACTATTCAGTATTTCACTGCTTTGCCCCTGGTCAAACACTCAATAAACCATCCAATTGCACTGCTCTCTCTCAAACTGTTACTTAACCCCATTTGTAAAGCTCTGCCTGTGTCAAGACACGAGGGAAGGTTCTAGATGATAAAACTGCCTTTTTATCCTCTCCCTCATTCTTGAATTATTCCTCTCTTTTTCTTTCCTCTCACAATGTCCGTCTATCTGTCTTTGATCTACAGCAGAATTTGTTTTGTCTCTTTCTTATTTAATGCATTTTTCCCTCTCTCACTCTTTATATTATATGCGCACACAGAGAAATGAAGAGACACGAGGGCTAGGTCTGGATGAACTTGTCTGCCTGTTACTGGAGGATAGTTGTATGCATCTTGATAAAAAAAAGTCACTTACCTCATGAACAGTTTCTTCAATTAGCTAATCGGTTAATACGTCGATAAATGAAGTGGCTTCAATGTGTTTTTATCTCATTTGATGGCTTCAACAGGTTCTGGTGTTTTCTACACACGCGTCATATAAAGGGACAGAAACTGATTGATTTATTGATTATGTTTCGTTTTAACATTATTATTCTGTATTCTCATCTTAACATTCTCTTCCATTTGTTTGTGAAGATTATAACGATTCCCAACTTCAGATAGCTGTGTAAATGACGAGCGTAAACATGGTGAATGCCACCTGTGTGTAAACAAGATGTACGCTCATGATAATTGTCAATAAGCATACGTGACGCCCCAATACTATCATATAAGGCCACGCGTCCTGCCCCATATGTCCTATACTGATGTCCTGATTTTGGGGATCCATAAAGAAAATTCAATAATTTGTTAAGAGCTTCAGCAGCAGAATCAAGGGACCTGCCTATGCCAAGGAATGGGAAAAAGATAACGCGTGCTGTTACTGCCGTGTCACCCGATGGTCGTACTGGCACTGGAATAAGGAAGAAATGGCTCCATGTGAAAAACACATGGAACACATGACACACAAACAGCATGCAATTGTGTAGATACAAGAGTATGTCTGAACAACCTTTTCTACTAACTTAAGAGACAGCCAAAATGTAACCTTCTAAATATAAGAAATAGCAGTCATTGCTGTATAGCGCAGCATTTACCTGTCTGTAAGGATGGACTCTCTTCTTTTTATCAGACTGTGATAAAAAGGTCACAACAGGACCAAAGGGAGACTCAAGAGTCGTACATGTTCCAAGCAATTTCCCCCAAATGAGAAACTTGACAATTTAAGGAATGAACAGAAAAGGAGATTGGGTAGATTTGTTTTTTGTGTGTGTGTGTGTGTGTGTGTGTGTGTGTGTGTGTGTGTGTGTGTGTGTGTGTGTGTGTGTGTGTGTGTGTGTGTGTGTGTGTGTGTGTGTGTGTGTGTGTGTGTGTGTGTGTGTGTGTGTTATTGTCTCTGTGCATTTACTGGAAAGTCAGTCATAGATTAGTGGCAGTAGTACTTCCATTTTGACTAGAAGAGGTGTGTGTCTGTGTGTGTCTGTGTGTGTGTGTATGTGTGTGTACGAGAAAGAGAGAGAGAGGAATAGACCAACAGAGAAGGAGGGCGAGACTGAAAGAGAACTGCTTACATACTCTTATTGTAAGTCACTGTTGGCATTGAATTTGTACAGAAGAGCAAAAAGCTCCAGTTTTTTCACTGTGTCAACTCTTTACAACCCTGTGTGTGTGTGTGTGTGTGTGTTTCTCTGTGTGTCTGTGTGTGCGTGACACAGTGCGTGTGTTCCTGTGATGGGTGGTCTCGCTCTAGTTGCTTCACTTTAAGTCACACACACTTTCCAGGGCACACACACACACACACACACACACACACACACACACACATGCATGCGTGGATAAGCTTCATTGAAGAGAAAGGTTGTTTGCTCGACTCCACTTCTCTCTGCAACATGCACACACAAACAAATGTGTCAGTGCACACTGGATGCACATGTGCACACGCACACACATGTATGTAGGAGTATGTGTATGCAGGAACCTACATGAACTCTGGTTCATTCATACATAGAGATGTTTGACACACAAGACCTAAGCATGCACACACCTCCTCGGAGCTTATCTCAGTGCAGTGTGGAGCAGCTTTTGAAGGCAGTGGGGAGCCGGTTGTTGACGAGCCACTTAATAATTCCCTTGGACAGGCATGAAATTCTCTTCTTTTCTCCCTCTGTCTCTCTTTCTGTCTCCTTTGCTCTCGCTCTAATATTCTTCTTCCTGCTGGTTTTTATCTGTGTGTATTTTTTCACTTTCTCAATTTTTCAAATGTTCTGCTTTTTCCACTTCCGCTCCGTTTTTCTCTGTCTGTCTCTGCTGCTTCTCTCTTTATTCTGCTCTCTGTGAGTCCTCTTTGTATTTGCTACTAAACGCAAGTCACATGAAGGTTATGAAGGTACTTGAAATGATAGTCTGCTTTGTTGTGTAAAGAACTAGCTAATAAGGCAGGTTTTCTGTACATTCATTCATTAAATCTATTTATATGAGATGACTGTGACAGATTAAACCCTCCGTGGTTCCATTGGCTGTTTTCTCTCTCTCTCTCTCTCCTCAGGGAGTCAGTTCAATTATGATTAAATAAGAATATAATTCAATTACATTTCCATCCTCATCAGAGACGCTTGTTCTCCAACGCTAACTACTGTCTGTCGTGTTCAGCGCCGGTCGGACAGAGGGTCACGGGCGCGAGTTGACCCATGCAAATAGACTACCAATTAATGTTCTCGAGTATCGAGACCCAAAGTGGCACGGCAACATTCATCGGCACGTACTTAAATATGTGGTTCTAGAAGCGTGGACTGCTTACAGGTGTAGTTGGTGAACTGCTGTTGCTGGTGCTAACACGCTAGCCATGAATGAATATGCTATATTCGGCTATATTCGGCCACAAAAGATCAGTGTTATCGTTAAGAATTCCCACCACACTCATCAGTGTTAAGGGTCCCCTTGTAACTTCCAATGTGTTACAATTAACTTGTGTTGTTCTCCCTTGTGGTGCATAGATATTTAATTTGCTTGCACACACTTGATTTTCAGATAAAGAAAATCTCCACCGACACAAAGACCACTTTGTGGCCAGTTTAAATTCACTTTAGCCTATATTTCAAGGAAGAAAATCAGAAGTAAAGGATTTGGAGGCGGCAATACAACACACAGATATCCAGTTAGTCTAATTGTTTAAAACTTATTTAAAATAAGTTCCCTGCTTGTTATCATTTGTTTTGGCCTGTGGTGCAGATAGCAGAGATGTAAACATGATTTTATCGGTTGCACATATGGCTACTGCCCCAGGACACACACACACACACACACACACACACACACACACACACACACACATACATTTCAGCAATACACATATAGACTGCATACTAACACAAACACATTCCCTCGTCCTCTTTGATTTTTTTTATCCCTCCATCTGCTCTCCTCCCCTCGAGGGAAAAGAATCTTCCCGTTAATTTGTCTGTTTTTGTTCCCGCACGTTGACTTTCTTTGTGCCCTTCATCTTCCTCCCGTGCGCTCCCTCCTTCGTCTTTGCATGCTTTTAATCCTGTTTGTCCCCTCTTCTCCTCCTGCTCACCTGCCTCCTCTCACCTTCTAACCTGCACACTCTCTTCTGTCGTGTTATATATCTACAGTATCTATTTCGGATTCCAGGCAAGAAGTTCACGTTTAAGAAGGAGAGAGAAAAAGAACTAAGAGAATTACAGAATAAGTGTCTTTGTGTATGTGTGAGAGAGGGAGAGAGATCTCATTAAGTAAAGGTCACACCACGTCCTGTGGTAGAGAATGATAGGGCATTAGCAAACTTCTCACTGGTCACATGCACTTAAACTCTTTGTGTGTATGTGTGTGTGTGTGTGTGTGTATCAGAGGTCTTATCTTATGTGTGTTTGTGTTATTTGTGTATCTCTACCCTGATATGCTATTCATACTTATTTGTGTGTGTGTGTGTGTGTGTATGTGTTTTCTCTGTTTTTTCTGCATCTTTATGTAGGTTTCTATATACAGCACATGTAACTGTGTCTGTGAATGTCGACATCTTTGATGGTAGTGGCTCTCAGGTTTCCAACCCAGTCTCAGTTCCCAGACAACTATTCTGCATTCTCAATTAAGTTTCAAGGGACCTTTACTTACAATGGATTTATTTGTCATTGTTCTACTGATACTTTTACTTAAGTAAAAGTACAGCTTATTTGCAAGAACCCTCAGTGCCACAATGCACTTTATCGCCCCCAAACCTAACTCTACATGCTTTCACCAAACATTAAGATTAACCAAAACCTAATGCTGACCTTATTTTAACTCTCAAACTAAATCTGAACCCTTTAAACAGAAGAAGACTAAAGAAGTGAGGAACAGCCCAAATGGTCTAACTTTCCAAAAATGTGAAGATGTAAAATTTGTCCTCGCAAAGACAGAGACACAAGAACACACACTGTCTCGTACACCCAAGGTGCAGAACATTGTGGATTGAAACCATTTAAATGCTGATTGTGTCTGGAGACACACAGTGAACTATGGACAATGCGGCTCATTCATTCTGCATTTTCTTCTTCTTCGTCTTCTCTGCTGGCATCCTGTATGCTCAGCTGAATTCCACTAGAGTCGAATAACAGGAACACACAAACACACATTCCATCCAGAAACAGTGGGCCCAGCGCAACAACCTGTAATCAGGCTTGTGTGTGTGTGTTGGTGGTGATAAATGCCACCTTGGAAACTCAATGCCGAATAATCAAGATTGACGCTGGCAGACTGTGCTCTGAGAGGTGTGTGTGTGTGTGTGTGTGCTGGTTTGTTTGTGCTATTATTGTTAGAAGGATCTAATCAAATATAATCTTGCTGATTACATTAATTGTGAGATTTATAATCACCTCTTTTTGTCTCTCTCCTTTTTTTAAAACTCTCTGTTCTGTTCTGGTCTCTGTTACTTGTTTACTCCAGTCATGTCTTCCTTCTCATGCACGTTGGGTGGACACACGCTAAAGCACAAATAACAGCACATAAGGGCAATATTTCATTTTTATGACATGTTAAACTGCATGTTGTCTAAAAAGAACCAACAAGAAGTCAAGTTGGTCTTAAATATTAAGTGTGAATTGGAAAGCTGTCGAAAAAGAACGTGTTAGAAATAGAATGAGCAAACAAAATAATTTGACATAAATTACAGTGATTCAAGATATTTTTTAAAACAATATATACAAATACCCTTTGCTTCTTTCAATCCCTCATAGAGCAACCAGCAGCTCATTCAGGACTGTAGTTTAAAGAAACTTTTCTTTTCTCTCTTTCTCCCCGTAGGACACGGAGGTGGTGAACACGGCCATTCTTACAGGTCGTCGTGTCGCTGTGCCCATCAAACTGGTCACGGTGGAAACCGACGGGCAGGTGAGGGAAGTGGACGACTCGGTCACCTGTACCTCGACAGACGTGGACGTGGTCAAGGTACGTGTTCAAAGTATACACAGAGAGATGTATAGGTAGGAATTTTAAATGTACACATTTCTGTACACAGGGATCTCATTCATGCATGCATATATTCAGACACACTAAGTTACTGCTATAATAGGTTGTATGTTATATAACCGGACGCACCACACATGCACAAACTAAGGCGATCAATGTTCTCAGGACACATCGTTAATAACCGTACAGGGTTGTTTTTTTAACTAGATGCACTACACAGATCAATTTGAGATGATTAATATTGGGTCTGCATTGCAGTAAAGTAAACTAGTTGATACTTTGCTTTGTGATTGAACATGTGCCAGAGTGAAAGATTGCTCAGGCAATTCACAGAATGTCTTAAGTCGAGGTCTGCCAGGTAAGTGAAATATGGATTAGGAAATCATTTCTCAAGAGTTTGAGAAATACAACCGTTTAAACAACAGGGAGGAAATCACAAAAATGTGAGGAAGTAAACGTGGGGTTATTTTACACAGCAAGTGATCCATCTTAAATCATCATTATATTCGAACATCTTGAAGGATTTTTGTTGTTCTCTAATTCACTTCGTGCAACAGAGCATAATGAGACACTTATCACAGTATGCAGGCTTTTTTCAATCTCTCTCTGTGTTTACTGAAAGTCATATGAAAGTCTCAGAATTGCTCATATGTGGGAAACTTTTCATTTAATGACCATAAAAAGCAACATGGAGGGAACAAAGGTTATTTTTATTCGGTTCAGTGTGTTGGTAAAGTAAAGCAGATTCATCAAATACCAGGAAAATAGATGTGGCCGTTAAAGAAACTCCATAGAACTACAGCTAAATCTTAAAAAAAAACTATGTTTTGTAAGGTTGATGTCTTTTTAGCTTCAAGACATGAAACAATGATCTGTGTTCGGCCTGCATGTCATTTTGAAAGCCTGGATTGTGAAATCGCAGCAAACCCCCCCAAACCCACCGATACAGAGCGGGTCGGTCACCGGTCCTACGCAGGAGAAAGTCTGCTGAACAAGTCCGAAGGAACACACTAACCGCTACGAAGCGATCTAAAGTAAGAGGCTGTTGTCCGGGCAGAGATAGCTCATAGTTACCGTGTTATTGTGTATGTTACGGACCGCTGAGTCCCATTCAGTGTTGTGCTTGTTGCTGCTGTAACAAAGCTAACGAGCTTTGTTGTGTTTAAATGTTACACCCCGAGTAAAGTCGGTAAACTGTACTTTATTAGTTAATTAAAGGACCAGTGCCGTGGCTGCAAAACCTGAATTCGCAAGTCAGGTGTCTGTGTGATAACGTTACACTCACTGTACTTTACTGCTGCTGTGAGGATTTGCCTTGTTTTGAGTGCTTTTCTCCTTCTTTTCCTTCTTTTCTTTGACTATTGACATTTTGGGTGAACACCAAATTTGAGACTTTATCCACAGTTTGGTTATTGATATTCATAATTTTACTAATATCAATAACTTAATTTTCATACTTGCTAATAACCAAACCCGCTCCTGCCAGATCCTAACATCTGGTAGTAGGTTGCATCAACAAATATGTCTGACATTCAGCTGATTAAAAGTGCCCTGTGGCGCTTTTGTGTAAAGAAAGTTTCTGTTTACATTCAGTGTTACTGACGAAAACACATCGTGTATATCCTGAGGCCAGACACATATTTTGAATGGATTGCCTTCGACATTTCTTTGAAAGATATGCATCCATTTACACTTGGTAGCTGTCCTCTTCTCTTCCCTTCCTTTGCATTGCTGTGTTTCATGGCTAGCTACCTGTATGTGGCATGCATGCACATCCTCATGCGTATGCATGAGAACAAACACAAATACACACCCATAGAAATATTGCTCCACGGTGTTATCATGGTCAAAGACTCCTGAGGCTCCTGTTAACTTTCTGAAAGTGGAAGGTACATATTCCATCCCTAATTTCAGCTCAATCTGCTGGTTACTTTAATACAATGTTGTCCAACCAGAAACAGGCAGTTGTGAAATAACCACATAGCCTTCTGTGCTCTTCTGTGTCTCAACGTTGTTAAAATGTTTAGTTTATATGGTAAAAAAAATGGTTTTCTTTAATGAAATCGAGGTTAATAAATGTGCTGTGTGCATGAACACCACATTTATAAGCTTCAATGCACGTCATCTCTATCCTGCTTTTCTTTTTGACTCCGTAATCATTCCTTACTGTCCGCTTAAGCCCCTCCACAAGGAGGTCAGAGGTCAGCGTCGGCTAGCGCAGCCGTCATGGATCTGGCAGTGATCCAGTGTCTCTCTGAAGGGCGGGACAGGTTTGAGTTTGAACCTGGTGAAAGGACAATCTTTAGTGCCAAGCCACTCTGCCACATAACGTCAACAGAAATACTGTACTAATTAATGAAACAGAAATACCTTCAAAAAATATACCTTTACAGAAACAAGCTGATACTATGGATTGGAGATTGATTCTCCTTGTGCTACTTCTCTGTGCCCTTAGGGCCTGAAGTGAAACGCACTCTTGCTGTGACAGCTTCAATATGGGGCCAATTTCCTGGTACAAGCCGACAGGAGTGGTGCTGTTTAAGTACGATCAATAACAACACAGCGAAAATGGAGGGAACTCATTCAGATGGATGTAATGTTGGCTCTCTGTGTATGTAAGTGTGTGTGTGTGTGTGTGTGTGTGTGTGTGTGTGTGTGTGTGTGTGTGTATGGTCGGGTTTGGGAAAGAGTTGCTGGTTTGTGTGTGAATATTTGTGTGTGGGGGGGAGATCTTTATAGACAAACACCGAAAAAAACACACACACCACTTGTTTAATAGATGTCTATATCCACGTTACATGTAGATCATTTACATCAACTGTAGCCAATCTTTTATTTGTTTTGTAATTTTTTTTTAATTTAAAACAATGCGCAGACTGAAGCTGCATTTGGAGAAACCACAAAGCAAAGTGTTGCCTCAATAAATCCACCTGCATTTGACAGCTGGAATATTTTTGACTCTGTTTTTGTGCTACTGAGTCAGACTGATGTCAATACTTACCAGGATCTCCAGCTGTTTATGCTACTTTACTTCAGACTCTCCCTGTTTGATTTCACAAAGTAAACCCACACATGTTCAGCTCATTAGTCTCATTTCTCGCCTCCTTGATCAAAACCTTGCCTTTCCATCCATGTTGTATACAGTCCAGGCGGTTTTATATGTATTTAACCAGTACTTCTTCATTTCCCCTGAAAACCAGGGAATTCATGTGCAAGGGTAGCAGCATACATTATAAGAATGTCAAGGAAACTGCTGTATGCCCTACTGAAGTGTCAGCATCCACCCTGCTTTATACCATTAAAGCTTGCACCCCTCAAGACCCCTTGGCTAAAGCATTTTAAACGTGCTTTCTACAAGATTTGGAGCATTTCCTTCGCTTGCATGCAGCTCTCAACATGGCTGAGCCGATGGTTCAGGGAGGAGGGGGAACCGAAGGGTAGGTGCTACATGCTTCCAGGATGACACCGTCAGTGGGTCAGCTGAATCTGGCAGCCGTGAGCTAGCCATTGGAGCCCACTCGCGTGCATTAACATGTCCTAAAAGGCTGTGCTATGCGAAGCATTGGTACAACACGGCACACAGGAGACACTCGAGGCTGTAAAGCAACCTTCAGCCATTCTATGTGCTGATTGTGTTTGTTTGTGTGGAAATAAGAGGGTGTGCATGATGATTGAGTGTTAGCAAACAGCTGTTGTTTGTTGACATCTGATCCGATAGATATTTCCTCTCTTGTATTCCAATACGCACACACAAACACACACACACACACACACACACACACACACTGACAAACTCAGAGAAGCTTCAACTGCAGCCAGCTTTTTGACAATGGGACCCATGGGGTACAGCTCCAGGTGTAGCTGTCAGTGAGTCACTATGACAGCTGTAAAGTGCAATAACGCAAACATGTGTTACACTTTACAACCCCCCCCCCCCCTCCCCACACACACACACACACACATACACACACACACACACACACACCACCCTCTTTAGCCTAATCCTGAGTGGGCAGCACAGAGCAGGTGAATTTTAACACCTTTTATGATGATACTTATCATTTAAAAAACGCACAACAAAATTTAACAGACCGTTTCAGAACACTGGACACAGATTAAGGAGTTAATTGCATTGAGTAAATTCTAAATGGGGTTTTTTTAACACTTAACAACCACAGCCACTGTCAAGGGGCCGATCGCTGGAGCTGTCCAGGGCACTCCGTATTTGACTCCTCCTCATTACTTTTTGTCGCAGAGTTCAGGGTTATATTAGCAAAGTTATAAAGTGTAAAAAGCCCACCTGCTCACTCAATTCAGATTGTTACACATCTGTACTGTATAGATAGGTGGAACAAGCTTTTCTTTTATGGCCACATTTTCTTTTTATTTGAAATTGGTCAGAGCAACAAAGATTAGGCCTCCATCAATTGTGAATACAAGTTCATGTTAGCAATAGGACTACAGGTATCTGTATCTCTTACAGGCTTGCAGGCGATACTCACGGCTTTTGGCGTATGGATGAGGAGAATCCCATACCTTACTTTAAGACCAGACTGCGAGCGTGTTTAGTTTTATTACACAGGAAGGCGCTGACTGTCTCCTTTTTCATGCTGCTTTTCAGATATGTTTTAACGAGACTAGTTTCAGTTTTGAGAAGGATTTTCAGTGCTTAATGTGACGGAGAGACACTGAATCTTGAGAGGGCTGTGGGGCGCACACCTGGCACCTCTCTCTCACCTGACGATGAAGCTGCAATGCGCACTCTGGCCCCTCCCTCACTTCATGTTTAACAAAAGTCTTACTGAAGCCAGTGAGGAGAAGAGCAAAAACATCATTTCCATCGAGAAAAGCCTTCCGTGCCATTCTTTGCTCTTCTTTCAGTGAAGAAGTACTCTCCACTTCTGATACAACCGATGCTTTGCAGCATATATGTAACCTCTTCTGGAGCTGCCATTTTATTCAGAAGACATTGTTGCCTCTCTGCCTTGTCTTGCAAACAGCTACGCCACGTAGCAGCCAGTAGCTCCTCACAGGCCGCTGATTGTGCCGTGCTCTATCTAACCAGAGACATTACATGAAGCCTGACTGGATGGATTTCTGTCTGCTCTATGGTTCTGTGATCCTCACATGATCTCATGCCATATCTGCAGACCTCTGTCTGGTTTCAATATTAGTAGTCAACTGATTACTTACACACAGAAAACAGTGCCGGCGTTCTTGTCACAGCTAAACAAACACCACCAAGTCCTCCAACTTAGATAATATATCTGTCCATTAAACACAGCAGTCCTTGAAATGCGACAGTGCTTTTGCCTTTAAAGCCTTGTATCCAGAGAGCAACATATTCTGAATCGAATGGCCTTCTGTAGTAGCTTTTATAATTCCTTATAGATCCGGGGCCCTGCAATAATAAAAAGCATTAAGCCAGCAGAGAAAATGAATGGCTGAATCAAGGAATGGCCGCAGTTTCCTCCACGTGTGTTTAAACTGTCGCATTCCACTTTGGCTTCATTCCTAAACTTGTGAGAAGAACAAACTCTACAAAGAAAAACAATCTTTCTCCGTAGCAAGTTACAAGCAATAGTCTAAGGACGATTAGAGTTCTCATTTGGTTTCACATCACATTCCATTTACCAACCTTTTGTTTAATTACTCATGGTGGATGAATGTTTGCAGGGGGAATTGCACAGTGCGTTTGCCTTCCCTGCTAATGAACATATGAATAAAACGACTGGCTGAGCCTGTCACTGGCTGTGGTGCACTGCTGTAGATTTCAGGGATGCAGCTTGTGTTTTTTAGTTTAGCCCATTTATCGCTGACAACAACATAAGCAGCAGTGATGTACTACATAGATAATAACTTTCCCTTCCTCTTCAGCCCTCCCTCGCTCTTCTCTGTCAGTGTGAACTATCTTGTTATGCTGTCATTTGTGATGTGTGTATGTGCCGCTATTGTTGACAAAGCAGTATGTGTAGGTCAGCGGTGTCGAAGCTAGTAGGGGACGGATAGGGGACAAGCACACACATACACACAAATTAGTACCATTATCCTGACCTCACGCAATCCCTTCTCTGACAAAGCAAGGAGGTGAGAGGACGAGGGATGTGATGAGGAGCGGTGAGAAGGTGACGAACAGATCGATGAGGAGAGGAGATAAGATGAGAGACCTGGGAAGTGAAAAGATACAAGATGTTGGATGAATGGGAGCAATGTAAACGATAAGAGAGGAGAGACAAGAAGTGAAGGGAAGGTAGAAAGATAGAAGAGAGAAAAAAGAAAGAGATCAATTGAAAGAGATTTTGAGAGGAGAGTTGCTGAAGCAAACACAAGACAATATCCCACAGGCTTAACATCTAAATCCCTGAACAGGAACAATTGACCGTTGGCTAAACGAGGGTTAGCCGGTTAGCTAATCCGGCTCCGTCCCGCTCGACTTGGGGAAGTTTGCACTCCAGGAACTTAAGCCAATGTTTTCTAAGATAGGGTCACGTTTGCCAAACACATCGATTAGTCCTCCATTTGAAAGGCCTTTTCTGTTGTAACTGTAAAAGTGACAAAGGCAAGGTTTAATGGATGGTCTGAACAAAGGAGGGGAGACCACACATGAGTGGAAGTGAAGTCATGTAAATGTTACATAATTATTGTGAACTGATGAACTAAATGTAACAAGAAAAGACTGACTGACTGCCAGCAGCTTATACAGCCGTGCAACCAAACCAGGTGAGCTGAATCCCTCTGACGACCTGACTCCGCCCTCTGTGGCTCCTGGAGGGAGGGGCCTGCTCAGAGAGGGCAACGCACACTTGAACACACTTGAGACACACACACACACACTTGTGTAATATTTGTGCCGTACTGTACATAAATCCTAAAATCAAGACATACTTGTGTCCTATTTCTCCTCCATATTGGACACACACACACACACACACACACACAGATCATCTCACAGAGACACACAGGGGATTCAAGCGGTAATTGGTTAGTGTGGAGATTCCTTTAGTGATGTCGTCAGTAATTGAATTTGACAAAGAGGAAGACAAAAACACTCGGAAGTGATGGAGGAGTGTGTGTGTATGCATGTGTGTGTCTGAGTGCATGTTTGAGGGAGATTTAGGGTGTGTGTTTCTGCATGTGTTGGGACAGATACAAAGCAGATTAAGAATTGATCTGTGTGCCATTTAATGAACCAGTCGCGGAGTTTGACACGCGTCTACGTGACCCCACATGCATGCACACGTGCACACATCTCTCTGTCCTTGAAAAGGCGCTATGCGTTTGTACTCGTACAGTGTCTTTGTCAGAAGACATTTGATGAGAAATGCAAAAAAGTACCCTTCACATTTAAAAGAGAAGTGACGGAACCTGTCCTTCCAACTCTCTCGTCCTTCCGCTCTCTGGGTTAGAGTTTGTGGCCTCAGATGGTTTCAAGTTTGGGAATGAATGAAGTGTAGCAGTTTTTGTAAATATGCAGGACTGTGGTTAAAGGAAGTGCTTCATCATAGTTTGAGTTAAGCAGACATCAATCAATGGGATGCAGGTTCCTGAAGGTCGTGAAGCTGTTCTTGTCGATGAAGGTGGTAGAGCACATCACATTTAAAAGACAGAGAGGGACACATTCTTTAAAGGAGAGCCTACATGTTGTCGCTTCACCTGAATATAAAAGAGGGGGAAGACGTGAGGTGTGGAGGAGGTGAGGCTGCAAGGCAGGTGAGAGGAAAAAGAGAAGCGTGAATCCTGATGGCCACCAGGGGGCAGAGCTGCTTTTGGGTTACGATTAGTGTAAAGGCAAGGCTCAGGGTTGGGCATGAATCAACTGACTCATCCTGTGCCCCGCCCCCCCGTAGTTACTGTTAATAGGTCAGACAAGCTTGACAAAAAGAAACATAGCAATGAAGTTTCCATTTATCCAGGTGCTGAGTAAGTATGTTAGACTTTGTATAGGCTTTATAGAAATAACACCAAAAAGCTGCTTCGGGGAGGTGCATAGCGATGATATAATGAAAGGAACGTAAGCCTATCTCTCATTTTCCAAATGTCTTTAATGTTACCACAGAAAAAAGGTGGACGCACGTTGGTGATCCGACATTAGGCTAAAAAATGTGTGTTTGCGTAAGTGTGAGAGTAAAGTACGAAGGGCTGATATACTGTCACACTGTGTCGGGTCATTGGGGGAGAAAATGACTTGTACAAACTGAGATGGAAAGTAAATGTTCCTTTAATATGACATGCTGCACAAAATGTCGAGTTAGGAAAAAGGAAACCTTTTCAGAAGACATCAGGTTATCATCAGTGCTGATAAGGCTCCCTTTTTCTCCTTTTGCAGGCTTCTTTGAACTATATGCACTTAAAGCAATTATTAGTGTCTTAGTCATCACAGAAGGGATATCACATTTTGTTAGAGAATTGAAAAGAAAATCAATAAGCAGGTTTTTGTGACACCGAATCCATCTTCTCCCTCTGGGCTTAACAATAACTTCTATTACTGCCATTTCTTCTGAGTTCATTTCCTGTTGCTGCCAAGTGTTGCTTGCCCTATGACACACTATTCATAACGTCAAGATGAGTTGACATCAAGCTTCAGGAGCAAGTGGAACTGGTCAAAATTAATAAATCTAATATAACTCAGTGAAATTAAATTGTTGGATGTTGCTGCAATACATTCATGGTTCAAAGATCATGTATTGTCATTCTGCTGCACAGGGTTGCACAATGAAATGCATTGCTGGTGTGCCTCTATCCCTTTCTATAGCTTCAGCCTTTTTGTGTCACATTTGCCAGAATTGACTATAAACATTATATATAGGTTACAGAGTGTTGTCTGACAGTATGTATAATGTTCTTTGCTCTTGCAGTGAATTTAAATTCCGGCTATTATGTATCCCATACTTACTCTTGGTCAATGTGAGAGTTGTCACTGTGTACATCCATCAAAGTCACAAGGACAGTTTCATGTCCATGTATTGCTCTTGGCAAATAAATTGAGTCTCCGTGCTTTGTTTTAAAGATTTGGAGCTGCTGCCCGGCTCTTCATTAAAACAGATAACATAACTTAAAAAACAATCATGCCTTGAGTGTTTAAACTCCTTGCTTGGTGTATGTATATATATATATATATATATATATATATATATATATATATATATATATATATATATATATATATATATATATATATATATATTATGCATGTTTGTACAGTTAGTTTTGAAGTGCACACTTGTCCAATAAGTAAGCATCCTCTTTTGTCAAAAAAAAATATATATTTCTTTTTAAGAAGTCCATGTATTCACAATCTTTTAATCTGATGAATGGATATGAATAACGGATAATTATAGTCACATTGGGATATTTATTTTCAGTTTCAAGCTGGAACGCAGTAGTCCTGTGTAAATCTCTGTGCAAACCACCAAAACAAAACAATGTGCCTGTTATGTTGTTCATTCTGTACACATGACATCTATTGCACTTCTGCCCATCCTGGGAGAGGGATCCCTCCTCTGTGTTTTCCTTTTATTCTCCCTGGGGGAGTCTTCCCTGTACCGATGCGAGGGTCCCGGGACAGAGGATGTCGTATGTGTACAGATTGTAAAGCCCTCTGAGGAAAAATGTGTGATTCTAGGCTATACAAAATAAATTAAATTGCATTGAACTGAATTGCAATCATTGCATTGTGAGTTAATTTGGATAAAAGTGCCAACTAAGTCGCTCATTTAAAATATTTCTTAAAAATCAACCGAGAGAATAAAGTTTGCCATCATTTCACCTGTAAACCTTCTCAGCAGCCTGTTGCAACCATACAACTGCTGATTGCTGCAAGACTAATAATATATCTTAAAAGGGGGTTGTGTTGATTTAAAATCAAAGTTGTCTCCAGCATTTAGTAGCTAAGCGCCGGTCAAGACAAGACAAGACACAGAATCACTATCAGCTTTTTGGGTGCCGCTCAAGCGGCAACCTCCAGTGCTGAGACATGAAGACAACGCCGAGGTGCCCAAAACTGCAGTTCCTCAAATGGCCACTTGAGGCAGACTCAAAAAGCGAGTTAATCCCCCCATAGACCCCCATGAACTTTATAGAAGAAATTAACATGTTTGCAGCCTGGTAAAAATCCCCGCTCATGACAACTGTAAAGGGGGTGAATTTTTATTTCACTCTCCCTTTTAAATTGCATTAGGGCTTAAAGCTATAGGCATAATTGAGGGTGTGGCCGCTTTGAGTGACAGGTGGGCACCGTCTCATGTCACTAGCTGCTAGCTCTCTCCTCTGCTGCGTCATCCAGGCCCGCCTAAGCTCCACAGAAGGTCCACCTTTGAGCCCACTTTTGAATTAGGCTGTGCCATCACTGCCAAGATGGTGATGCACAGCCGGAGTCACCCAATTTCAGCTTCCCAAGGATTCTCTTCAGAAACATATGGATGACATCATGGAGGCTATGTCCATATAAGATGTTTTTTTTTAAGTTTAAAAAGTAGCATAATGCAAATCACAAATGAATTTAAGGGTATGATGTTCACTTTAATGACTGGATTGATGAGGAGAGAATTAATTTTGTGAGAGAATAAGTAACAAAAACAGGACGAGGAAGAGGAGAGAACCTGTCAGAGGATTCTGTCCAGGTGTCTTGGGTCATTTGAGAGCCTAGAAAAGAAATGAAAGGTAAAGTGGATTAAAGGCAGAGGTCACACACACATACACACTCACACACACACAAACACGTCTACACACACACACACATTTTTCATTTAGCAGTAACAGGCTTAGGAAATAGCCAGCGATTTAAAGCGGACAACATCAGACCAGACCATTAGCAACACCCAAAGACATTATCTGTGGCAGCTGCGACCTTGATGGGGTCTAAAACTATTTTTTAGACCTCCAGTGATCCAGTTCTTAGATATTTTGCTGTTAAATCAGCAAAACCCTGAATGCTCCCCAGTGCATCCCCATAAAATGTTCAACAGATTGCTTAGTGACAAAAACATTCAGGAAGTGAAATGAAAAAAAACCTCACTCTGAAAAAATGAATGATTGGGTTCAGTGTCACTAGTAAACAGTAAGACAGAAATCTCTTGCATCAATCTTGCATCAGAACTGATCTTATATTAGAATTCCTAGTATTGAATTATTTAGAACTCAGTGGTTTATCTGCATATGTTGTTAAATTAGATACTTTACATTTTGTCTTCATATTGGTTTTTGTAGATCCAACATGCGGGGTCGTGAGTTTTTGTGTTAGACGTTGTATTACACGAATGTTACAAAAATTATACAAACTTCCTGCATTGTCTCTGCCGTCAACTCTTTAACCTCTTTAACCTAGTCCACTACACAAGTGCCAGTGCTACCAGTGTATTTTTCATTTTGGATACATTAACAGTCTGATTAAGTGCTTATATGCCCCCAAACAAATGGTATCATCCAATAGACAGTACGCTATTTTGGAGTATGAGCAATTTAATGGAAAAATAAATAAATTACACAAAAAGTTCTACAGTTTTTTGTAATCACTGCAGGCATTCTGTGTTCTTTCCTTAAGTGTATGCCAAGGAATTTTGCCACAAAAAGAGTTCCAACCAGCAGTTCTTCCTTTCTAACTGGTATTCGTTATGTCGATTTCATTCCAAAATGAATCCCAAGAGAAACTTGAAATGTCTCGTCTCAAAGCTGTTGCATGTCCCCAGTTTATTCGACTCCAATACCAACAACTCTGTCAGTCAGCACTCGGGCGAAAAGATTTTGTTGAGGGGGTAATGACTGACTACGAATATCAACAATAGTAGGGCTGTGCCAGAAGATTGAGAGCAGCGAAGAGGCTCAAAGGGAATTAGCAGATTTCCTTGACGCTTTATCAAGAGTGTCTTATTTTTTGGGGTCTTTTTTTTTGGCTCTGTTTTGTTGAAAAGAGGGCCACTCTTATACTACGATAACGCCCATCTCTGCACCCATGTTCATGTTAGTCTTACAATGATGTTTGGTCAGGTGCATTGTTGGCACATTGCTATCTTGAAGCAGCAGAAAAAAAGCAGGTCTAAAGCCAACGGCACTGTGTAAAGGACACATTGTTAAGATTGACCACGCCCTAAATTAACCTGCGCCATGCACTTTAAACTGAGTGCTAGTGAAGCAAGCTCAATAAGTTACGTGTGGTTAGTGGTGTTGATAGAGGCAAAGTGCGAGAGACACATGAGTGAATAAAAGAGAGGAAGTGAGAGAGGAAAGGTGAGAAAGAGAGTGAAATATTAAGGAGGAAGGGATGTGTGTGTGTGTGCGCGCACGCTTGCAGCAAAGGGGGAATTATGGCTGAGGTGTTATGCTGTGCCCTGTGTCACACTCGCCCTCTCACCTCCATAAAATATACTGGCCTCAATCAATAACTAATTAGCTGCTAATTACTATGCTGAAATACACAGCAGCAATCACATAAACATTCAAACATCCACGTATTGATAACTTAAGTAGGGTGGTGGTATGTGTTACATCTCCAAATGCTTTTTCAACACAAACACACTGATATAATTCAGGGCTATCGCTTGACGAAGGTGAAATGATCAAGGAGACCGTTTGACTACCAATAGTCCTTTACCCTTTATACTTAAACATGTAGAGCTATGTGGCAGACCTACACACAGACTGTGCCTTAGCTGTGTTAGCCGCTGCTCTGTCTGCACAAGAGTACATTCCATTTCCACAAAAGAAGAAAGCATATTATGTACAGGATAAAAGCTCCCAGGCAGCATAAAAGCCAGAGTAAATTCTCAGTCACATCAGGATACTGAAGTAGAAAACCAGATTGTGTTTATCATTCAGATTCACCATATGTTCACCCTGCAGAATAATTAATTCCCAATCACTTGTTTATTTACTTTTTGTACGAAGATTATTTAAAAAAAGCTAAATTGTATTTTAATGGTGTTTCACTCTGGCCAGCAGGGGGGCTACGTCCACCTCCTTCCTGCCCTCATGCACCCCAGTGGCCTCTCTTTCTCTCTCTTTCTCTCTCTTTCTCTCTCTTTCTCTCTCTCTCTCTCACCCTGACATTTTGGCAGCTGTTGCCATGCCTCCATTTTGCATTCCCTATGGGAGCCATGTTGTTTCCTGGCAGTGCATTAACGCCCCATCACTGGCACACAAGGACAGTTCAGACACTACAGACAGGACTGCTGCTCGTTGTCCTGTGTGCGTGTGTGTGTGTGTGTGTGTGTGTGTACACATCAGTCTGCCCTGCCCTGTGCTTGACCTGTCTTTGTGATGATGCAGTGTTATTGGTAAGAGAAGTAAGCTCAGTTTTTTCTCTTCAAGATCTGAGTAGCAACTTTGTGACGAACGAATAGTCTTTGAGATCAGTGCCAAAGAATTACCTTAAGTATGTATTCCACAGTCCTTTACTTTAAAGACTGCAACTGAAAATGAGAAAAAGATTCAAATTCTTACTGGTCCCGGTTAAAGTCACGCTGAACTCCTGCAGGAGCCGCCCTGTACCAAACTCCTATAAACACTCTTTCTGGATATTGTCCAAAGCCAATACTTTGACATGAAGACACACACTCTCCCTCTCATTAAAACAGAACAACTAACCAGAGATCAACTCTGACCCTTCGCTAAGCCCCGCCCCTGCTGCTACTCTGTCAAGCTGTCAGAGCTACCATGGAGCCCACACTGCCACTAACTGCACTCCCTGAATAAATATGATCTAATTTTTGGAAACATTAAATGGTGATGACAGAGAAAAGCAGACAGAAGGATGTCAAAGTGATTTAGCACCGAATACAGGTTCATAAGATAAAGACACACGCTAAAGCCTACAGATCACAGTACAAGAATGTTTACAGATGTTCCCAAATCTTTAACAGGAGGCTAAACTGTCAACAAAAAAACCCAAAAGAAACAGCAGCTCTACAGCCTATGAAATTGGCAGTAAAGTTCATATAACCATACACAACTAGAGTCTGTCAAGCCTGTCAGGTCCTTTCACACTGTGGTCAGGTTACCTCTGAGAGAGCCAAACCATTTACTCTTTGTCTATCTATTCGCTGCTATCGAAGTTAAACTGACCCTAACATTAACAGATTGGTGGCTATAGAATACAGAGGCAGTGCAGCACCATACCTTATTCAAAGCCTATCTGTAAAAAAAATAAAAGTTCTATATATTTCCACATATATTAAATCACTTGGGGTTAAATTGGGTAAAACACCCCCGGGGCATAGCTGCTTTTAGAGCTGTGTGAAGCATTTGTGACACTTTACATTTACTGCAGCAGCGCTGGATATATTTTCCAACTGAATAAATACAAAAAGGAAAAATATTACTTGGAATCCATTTAGAAATCTATGTATGCTATTATTTCTAAAAAGGGACTGTTATCTAATTACCCCCAGTTTGGTTACTTTTACAGATGTATTCTTATCTTGTATTTTTCCATACACTGCTCCCGTGTGTGTGTTTGTGTGTGTGTGTGTGTGTGTGTGTGTGTGTGTGTGTGTGTGTGTGTGTGTGTGTGCGCTGTATAGAATCTTCTTTTCCACCAACTAAGTGAAACATAAGCACTTGTCTCCCAGTGGCCCGCATGGTTGTGCTCACACACACACACACACACAAAGCGACAAAGGAGATGTGCAAAGTGTAACTCGACCTGACAAAATAAAAGAGAGAGAAAGTCATGATCGAAAAACAATGTATATAAATGTAGTAAATACAGCTAGAAAAGGGAGGACTATGCCTAAAGAAAAAGACAGATAGTTTATATGCTGGAGGAAAAAGGAGACATGAGGCCACACATCATGAAACACAAATCTGATATGTATTTCAAGAACATATAACCGTATGATTGTTCATCAATAGAACATCAACAAACTTGTTCAGACTCCAGAATAGACAGAGAGTATTGCTCCGTTCAGTAAAACACCGGTCCATTGATACGTTGCTGCACTTATCCAGTTTGAGGTCTCAGGAAAAAGCAGATCAGCCCTGATGTCCTTGTTTCCCCAGCCACGTCCTCCAGCACCTCCTGGGGGATCACGCTGGTTGGGATGTAAAATCTCTCCAGTGTGTTGTGGGTCTGCCCCGGGGTCTCCTCCCAGTCGGACGTGCCTGGAATAGCTCCACGGCATCCAGGAGGCATCCTGATCAGATGCCTGCACGGTTTGATGCTGTTTTCTCCGTCTGCAGTCATTTCTTTCTCTGCCCTTCTTTGTCATGTTTACCACGTCTCCTTTTTCGCACTAAGCCTATTTAGAAGTTGAGAAGGGAAAACACAGAGGAGGAATGAAACAGAAAGAGCGAGACAGAGCGACACTGCCTATATCAACTGCAGTATTGCTGCATTTCCTCTCTGCTCTGTTCTCTTGTTAGCAGCCAGCGGTCGGCCTCCACTGCAGGGCTGTTACTCTGACGTTAGAAAGGCCGGGCTGTTGAACCGCTTTCACCGAGGTCGAGCGTCTGGCCTATCCAGCATTACACGAGTAGTGTTTACACACACAATGTTTATAGAGTGAACCAAAGGCAGGTTTAATCTTTGCATGAATGACTGTTTGGTGGCCATGGAGTGCCATGGAGTAATCGTTTAAATTATACTAACCTACCTAATTCAATTATTTTTTACAACTTCAAGATAGAAAATGCGTTTGGCTCTTATGCAGGATAGAAGAAGGAATACACGACGTGTGCGGCGACTGTCGTATCTTATATTTAAATATGATTTTAATAGGGTGTCAGGAATAAGCGAAAAAAGACCAACTCTTACTGCAAATACGGACACTTACTAAAGCACCCACACACACATACACACCGAGGCCACAATAGGGCCACACAGGCAGACATATTGGGGCCAGTGTTGACTTATATCCCTATGCTAATAAGCATGCTAATTTGCACTACTCTCCAACACACACACATACACGCAAATATGAACCCACACCGAGAAAAGCCTCCTGCCTCTTCCCAAAGCCCTGTAGACCAAAGACAGGGGAGTCAAAGTTACAGAGTCTTTGAAGTAAAGATTTTACAAACTACTTTTCATTGTGTTACTGGAGAGAGACAGTAAAAAAGAAAGAATGAAGAGAGTTTAGTGTAACAAAGAACGAGGGCAGGTAGGATGTGATCATCCTCGCTGTGAAATTGAACTTGGTCGAGGCTGCTAATTAGTTATTAATTGTACTAATATTGCACAAAACCGATATATATTTCATATGATTTCTGTTGCGTTACGTTGCTATTGACTGGCAGATACAGTTACGGGGACATGGAACTGATATTCCCCAAATGCAGCACAGCATCAGCCGTAACAGACTATCATCCAGAGGACAGATGTGGAAATGAAAACTGGTGTGAATAGATTTGTTTCATAGTTAAAGAGCCAGAAAAACACAAAAGATATTTAAAAGGGTTTTCTTTATTATTGCAGTGGTTTAACTGAAACAATACACCTCATACATCCATTTCTTTTCTTTATCCCGTGTCTGTAGGAATGTTTCCATCCAATAGTAAAGTTAATTACAAACACTATTTTAAATCTGTTGCTATTAGCTTATGTTGAATGCTTTCATGAAATATAATGATTAGATAACAAGCTAGTCATTGTTCTGTAGTCTCAGCAAATGGTAAAACAATTATGGTCAGCAGTCACTATAGAGTACCCAAACAACCATTATGGGCTCCGTGGGAGCGACAGCAACATCGACAGGGCTAAAAAGTTGTAGTTAACAGATACTTAATGATGGATAAAGTAACTTTTTGCAATAAAAAATAAATAAATCCCACCCATCAAAAGGAGAGGCTGTCATGTATCTTACATCAGCTCATATCTCTTTCATACCTCCTTCTCTCTGTCCTTGTCTTTTCTTTCGTATATCTCTCTCCTCCTGTATCTTTTAGGTTTTTGCCGTGTCACCTTCTGGCTGTTTTTTCTCGTTAACTTTTCATAACTCCTGCCATTCTTTTCATTCCATTACTGGATTCTTTTTTTCTTTTTTTTCTCTATTCATTTCTCTTTCTTTATCCCTCTCTCCTACTCTGTCTCCATCCCTCTCCTCTCTCTTGATTGGACAGTTTTATTGTGGAGAAAAGCAAAGTGCAAATGGCCATTAGAGAACATTTTGCTCCCTCCTTTTCCAAATTCAAAATGACAGGCCTAGTGATATGCCGCTAACTCGTCTGTGTGTGTGTGTGTGTGTGTGTGTTTGTGTGTGTGTGTGTGTGTGTGTGTGTGTATACCTTCCAACTGCTCTCCCCATCAGCTGTCTATTATCTGAGCCAAATCGGAATAATATATCAGGCCACAGGCTGCTAACGGGTGCATTTGTGCGTGTGTATGTGTGCGCATGTGAGTGTGTGTGTGTGTGTGTGTGTGTGTGTGTGTGTGTGTGGTGGTGTTTGTGTGTATGTGTGCCTCCTACCTAAATGACAGCCATATGAAACAATGTGCAGAGGAGATTGGCCTAGAGTGGGTTTTCTTAAATGACGGACAGGTGGGAGGTCTAATCCCATCAGAGAGTTGATTAGCCTGTCCCTCAGGGCCCGCCCCCGTCTACTGAGTGGGCCCTGATTGGATGATATGATTCTTAAAGTCGGATGGATCGGATTGCCCGAGGCAGAGAACAAGTGGAATGGGCAGAGAGGGAAGGAGGGAGAGTGTGAAACACACGGAGAAAAAGATTGATAAATGAAATCTGAGAGTGAGAGAGATGGATGGATTGTGTTGCAGGGAGAAAATATACATCTGAGAGAGGCTAATAGTGAGAATCTGAGACTGTAAGAGATAGACGGAAGACAGAGGGGGAAGTAACTGTAAATTCAGACAAATCACTTAGCTTGAAGGGAGATGAATATGGATTTAAATAAATGACTCAGCTTGGGGAGATCAGCAGTAAATGGGGGTGAGTGGGTGGTTGACACACGGGGCTCTTGAGTAGGTTTTTGAGGAAGGGAAGGGGAGTTGAGTGGAAGAGAGAAGAGTAATAAGCTAAAAGCTTATTCCATAGTCTGTATTTTGGTTTATGCAGCACTAAAAAAAACAAGAAAAAGCTAGCAGAGTTTTTTTTTTTTATCTCTATTGGTTTGTTTTTCATTTTCTAGGCAGGTTTTACATTGTGAGAGAGCTCAACACAACCTGGAGTACACAGTTACGAACATGCTGCAGCTAATGATGGGTCAAAACAATCACCCAACTTCTGACACATTTCAATGTGTATTGCAAATGTGAAATTAACATCCACAGAGCAGCATTATGTAGATGAACTGAACAGTATATATAGGCTGACATTTTCCCAATATGAACATAGTGAAATCTAAAGTCAGTAGCTGAGAACTGTGGACGTGTTTGAAGCCAGACGTGACAACGGCAATTCAAGTTAAGCAGAACTTGGCCAGTACAAGAAACTCCACACTCACTGGACGACCTCGTACAATAATTTGCACTAAATAAACAATATTTCAAATAGCTCCCTCTTAGCAGACGAAGAAGGTATATTGCTATCATCAGACCTCTTTGGATACGAAACACAGGGTGCATACACTGGTCTGTCAACATATTGTGAGCTAGATTATTATTATTCTAATAAATAAAGTCACCAGGAGGGGGTCTGAGATATATTTTAAAGTAACGACGAATGCCCGGTGGTAACAGTGGTAGAAACAAATTGGTTTGATGTAATGCTCGGGATTCTAAACTGACAGGGCCATTGCTTTTAAGGTCTGACATTCAAAGAACAAGCAGAAGTTCCTTCGGGGGACGGCGCCAAAACAGCAGCAGGTGGTTTGACAAGCGGACAGTGAGCAACAGGATTGTTACACGTCCATGCACATCATATTTAGACATGACCATCAATTAACCTCGACACAGAGACACTCACAGAAAGCCAGAAATAAAGCATGTCATTTTCTCTGGAACAAGCCTGAGGTCTGTGGGTCAGAGGTTCACGGGATGCAGAATATCCCGTTTAGGCTGCAGGAGAATCATTAGAAGTAGAAGTATGTAGTTAAAGAAAAGAGCCAAAAAAGTATTTTAGAAAGTCAAATTGTCATAACATTTTGCAGCTTATATGGGTGTTTGTATACTACGATAAGAAATGGTTAGAGCTTTTGACACTTATAAAAGCTGTGAGAAAAGAAGAACGTTTATACCACAGCATTTTACATTTGGGAAAAAAAACATCTGCATGTTTTCCCCACATGGCATCACTGAGCACTTGTTTGTGTGTGTATGAGTGTGCGGGTCCATCTTTCCTCTAAAAGCCCTCAAAAGGTCTCTGCTTTCTACCGAAACACACTTTAAACAGCCAAGCTCTCTGTCAGGTGTTGCTGGAATTGCTACTGAGAAGTTTGCAAAGTTTTCAGCACTTGTTTTTGGAGGCTTGTACAATTGTTTGCGGTATTTGATGAAGGTGAAGACAGTTTTTCTGGCCTTAGTGTTTTCAACAAGTCCTAACTGCTGAGATCCACACTTTTACTTTCCCCCGCCACCGTTTTCTCTCACTTTGCTTACCCTCTCGTTCCCGCTACTGTTTGTCTCTCTCTCTCTCTTTCTCAGAAACAAAGAGATTAAATTCATTCTTCAGTGTCCTTAAACCTCCAACTCAGCTGTTTACTTGCAAAAACACCGATACACTTGTTTTGTGTGTGTGTGTGTTTGTGTCTAGTTTTGCATCTTTGTGTGTGTGTCTCTTCCTGAGTCTGTGTGTGCATATAGCGGCCATCCCAAACTGATTCATATTTTCTTCCAATTATTATAGAAATAACTTTACGCCTGATAGTGATAACAGTTCATTTGAAATAACAACAACACATTTTAATCTCTCTGTATTTCTTGATTCCAATAAATGGTACTTTCCTGCTGAAATTTCACGAGGCTTGTTTTATCCACGATGACATAACGCTTTTTGAAGTTAAAGCCTTTGTGCCCTGCTCTCTCTAACGTGAATGTGACTGGTCTGTCATGTTTAGAAGTTTTTTTCAGACTCCATGGGGACAACCTAATGTCTAATGCTAAAAGATTCTATTTTACTCTGCTCTGTTTTCCTTTGGAAGCCATTACAATTTAATTGAATACCCTGTCTGACCGAAAAAGGGGAAACGGTTCATGTATGAAGCCGTTCATCCTGAGAAGTTATTTCACCAAAATCAAGGTGTCAGTGGTTTTGCCAAAATAACTACCAGAGAGGGATATATTCCCACTTATTAATGCTTTGTCTTTGAAGGAACAGTTTAACGTTTTGGGGAATAAGTTTATTATCTTACTTGCCGAGAGTTAGATGAATATTTATTCATAGCCTCTGAGACCTTGTCACCGAATGGTAGAGAGTGCACTCGAGGCAAAATACTTTCTGAGTTTTCCTCTTAAAAATGTGAATGTACACCACCGCTGTAGAAAAGACAGGAATAGAGAAGAAGAGGAGGCAGACCTCTTGATGCTGCCGCAGTGTTTTTTGATGTATATGTGCATGCTGCAAATACGGATGCTGATTTTAATATTATTATTATTACAGTGTGCTTTATTTTCCATCAAATCTTTAAATAACTATGGCATTCTATGCCTGTTTTTGTGTATAATTGTCTGCTGGCTCTATAGCTTCATATTCAGAGACGAGAGTGGGAACAATCTTCTCAACAAGTCTCGGCAGGAAAGCAAATAAGCATATTTCCCAAAATGCGGAACTATTCCTTTATGATAACTGATTTAATCAGGCAGACTTTGGGCATGACAGGCAGAAATTATAACCTCACAGTTTATTCACATCTTAAAAAAATAAGTTGTTCAGTCAGAAAAACAACATACATATATGAATAAAGATTTAACAAGCTCTCTTATCCTCTACTCTCCTCTCCTTTGCCGCTCATGCTGCCTGGTCCCCAGCTGTGTGTGTGTGTGTTTGTGTTGTGTGTGTGTGCGTGTGTCTGCTTGTATTCATGCGTTAATGCTTTCTCTGTGTGTCGCCTTCTCCACATCATGTCTCTAGCAGCTCCCGTGAGTCTATTTTGGCACTTTGCTCCACAGCTCTGTGCCATTTGGACACACACACACACACACACACACACACACAGAATACAGCAACAAAATAATCTACAAGAAGTAAAAAGTTAATTTAACTAGAAGAAAAGAGAGGAGCGGGAAAGAAAATGAGAATAAAAATGAGAAACTGAGAAAAAGTTGCAACAAAAGCTGCTAACTGCTCAGCTGTAAACAGGTGGAGGAGTTATGAATAATTTACGTGGCAAATACAATTCAACATGCTATTGCTATTGTAGAATGACGATCATGAGTTGTGTATCGTGTCATTTTCCTGCATCTATTTTGTCTTGCAGCAAAATCAAATCAACAGTTTGTAAAGCCCAAATCTCCCGTGTTGCTGCCCTGAAAAGTTCCGAGCCTATTTCTTCAAACTTTCGAATTGCTGACAAAAAATGAACTAAAACTAAATTTTTTCGAAAATGTCCCTTTAGGGCATTCAGCCATAGAGCAGAAGTAATTCAGCAAGCCTGTGGTGGGAATGACAAACCTGGACAATGACTACAGTGGTAGTTCAAGCAGAGCCATTGTGCATTCCCTCCGCTTCTGCTGTCTTAGACCTTCATTGGAAACCAAACCCTGCCACGGTAACCAAGTGCCGTTTTCACACTGATTTATACCTGGAATATAAAAATGATTTGGAGAAATAGTTTGAGGCACCAACAGTCTAACATCCCTTTGATGTTAACAGGCGGTAAATCAGGTTTCAGAGAGAGAGGAAGATGAAGAGGGAGACGGTGCGGTGGGGGAGGGAGGGCGAGGCGGAAACAAAGGAAAAAGAGAGGGTCAAGAGAGGGAAATAGGGGATGTTGGGTGAGATATAAAGAAAGTTAAAGGGAGAGAAGAAAGGCGGAAATTGAAACGAGCAAGCAGAGAGGAGAAGGGTTGGGCGCCTTTCCTTTTATGTTGGGGAGCGGGAGCAGAGAGACGAAAGTCAAATTGAAAGAAATTAAAAGGTGAGGGAAGATAGAGAGGAAACGGTTTAGCTCTTATGTACAAAATGTTAACCTCTTTTGAGATGAAAGGGTTTTATGAGGAAGCCAGAAAAAAATATCTCACCACACTAAATGTGTGTGTCAGCGCTGTGATGTGTGCTTGTTTGTGTTTATCAGGGAAAGTCTGATCCAGCCAGACCGTGACAATAATCAGCCGGAAGCTGACGAAAAACCTCAAGTCAATATTTTAAATGTCAAAAATCACAAATGTTCTTCAAATTCTCAGTCCCCTCAACCTCTAGAGCCAGTAGGGAGTGTTGAACCTCTCCTTTACATATTTTATTATTTTACCCTTCTTATTGAAAAACTCTTTAACACATTCACTAACGCATACGTTAGCATCACTCATATTTAGCAGAAAAGCTGCGGTGAACGTTCCGCTGCAGTGTGTGTTTGGTGGACTCACGCCGAGGCCAAGTTATCTGTTTGCATGAATCAGTAACATTCTACAACTTTGTGACAGTGAAAATATAAAAGTAACATTTATCATTTCACGTATGAGTTTTTCAAGTTATCAGGGAGATTAAATTATGCGTTGGCAAACATTTTCTCTCTCATTGTTGAAGTGCACGGAGCGACGTGAGCGTCCCGTAGAAGGCTGAGTAGATCTGCAGAGTTGACTGTTGCACATTTTGAAAAAATAATAATTATGTGTTCGCCGTTAAAATGCCCACAGTAAAATATCTTTGGTTTTTCACACTGTACCATGTTACTCCCACTAGGTTGCTAAAACTCCCAAATTGCAGATATACTTAGAGGACACACACATGATTAAGGTTTCAAAAATACAAAGCAGTAAAATAAGTAATAATTGTCAATAAATTAGTTGAGAAAAAAAAAGTCGCCAGCTCAAATTCCTCCTTGGAAAATCAAGGCTTTGGGAAGTTACCAAGAAATGCACAAACTCTATGGTTTCCCACAAAATTGAAGAGAAGTGAAGCAGCCTGGTATGACTGGATTGATATGAAAGACAGTGTTGCTGAAAGAGAGCATGGGCACTAGGGAGCTCTAACCCAATTAATATTTGGAATACATATATACATTTAGAAACCGAGCAGTGTAATGAATGGGAGGCAGGGCTAAATGTATGGAAATTAGCTGGTTTGCATATTACGGTGGAAAAACATTTAGGCACACAGGCAGAGAGAGACAGAGAAAAAGGGAGTTCATGTTGAATGTAAGGCTGAGAGTGAAATAGGAAGGGTGGGGAGAGTAAGTGTAGCGTGGAGAGATGAAAGACAGATTAAAAAGGAATATAAGTGTGAGAAAGAGGGGGAGGAGTAGTTATATACATGCCAGGAATGGATGAATGGCTGTGGAAATAAAATAAAAAAGTATCAGAAATAATGAGTGGGAGGGACGGAGAGAGAAACATTGTGACAGGAAATGTACTCAAGTTTCTCAGCTATTGGTATGATTTAAAATGTAGCCTCATTGTAGATCTTGCCTTTGTACATTTGGATGATTTTAGTCCGTTTTCTTTGTATTTACTGACAATCGTAGTTTTATAGCTTGTATATGCAGAGGATTGAGTCGGTGAAAGTATCATTTTCTAGACACAATGTCCCTACGGTTATGATCAGTTCCCTTTCTTCATGGACCCATTGTTGGTAAAACATGTGGGACGATTTGTCCAAGAAAATGTCGTCTCAATCGGTCATGCAGTCAGTCAAGCAAGGAGGGTGAGAATGAAACTGACTAGAATCCGTGCTTCTCCATTGTTCTGCTTGTCAGAGTGTCTTTAAGGGTGCTGTCCACTTTCTGAGACACAACCATAGTAATCCAGTGTCTACATGGATGTTTTGCACTTCAGCATCAACGGAATTTGATAACCACTGTTGTAAAACTGGATTTCTGTTTTTCCATAATTATGGAAAAACCCATACTGGTGCGTAACTACAGTCAGGTTGATAAACAAAACATTTTCCACAGACTTGACTGTGTACAACTACAAAATATACAATTACAATAGGTAGTGTCGTACAGAGTTTTCCACCCTGGGTGTCGGGACCCTTCTAAGGGTCACCAGATACATCTGAGGGGTCATGATAACGATAGTTTACACTGCAAGTCCCTTAACATTGAGTAAATGCCCTTAGATACATTCCAGCACTGCAGGCACAGTCAGTTGAGCTGTGATTATGAGACAATTGGCCCCTGGACACAGACATGCTGAGGGCCCCACCATCTCAACTACATTGGAGTAACACACAGACTTGATCTCATTGTAATCGTCATGCATCTTTTTTGATTTCTCGTTTCTTTGATGTCATGTTGTACATGAATTATTGTAAACGATGGGACCATTATTTAGATGACTGATAGTCTCTAACTTACTGCAGTGTAAGATTGAAATCTTTCATTATTTTTCTTTTTGCCCTCTAGCCCTCTTCATATTTAAGAACAGATCCCTTAATGCTCTCGTGGGTGGTTTTACGTGTTCAAAGCAATTATACTAATGTCTTCAAATGAATGCGTTTTACTAGTTTTAAATGTTGCACATTTAATACATTGCTCCAGATTGGTGGAGGTGACATGAGCTCCATGGGTATTCACAAACTCAAAATGCCACCGATGTGGCAGCAAGAAGCTACAGAAGCATATTATTAATCTTTCTTTCTAGGGCACTTTGCGAGACAGTGTTCCAAAGTGCTTTACAGTATGAATAAATGTGTAAGCAACTTTATTTGCAGCAAGAGCACGAATGTTCCAATGAAAACAGGCTCCAGGCTGTGCTTAAGGAAACACGCAACGGAGGCTGCATTTGTTTCTGCTCAAATCTCCAAGTTCAGTCTGTGCGAGGTCAGTTAGAAATGTCAGACTCTGCATGCACAATGCCCCAAACTCAACCCAACTCTTTCTCTTTTGCTCTTGTCCTCTTTTCAGGTTTCTCCAAACTGTGACCAGGTCTTGGTGAACGGCAAAGAAATGCGCGGTCGGCAGTCTTTGGCTGTCAACTTCACCTACCTGCACCTTTCTGCTCAGCTGCAGCTCACCGTCTGGGTGCCAAAGCTGCCTCTGCAGATAGACGTGTCGGATACTGAGCTGAGCCAGGTTAAAGGCTGGAGGGTACCGATCGTCACCAACAAGAGGTAAAATACTGTGTGAAACATAGAAGTAGCAAGTTTTGCATTTTCCTCTTGTATCATCTCCAGCTACACGTGAAATTGTTGGAGACTCATAGCTGGCAATTTAGGCCAATTTCTCTCTTTAAGTGCTCCAAAAACATGCTTATGTTTGTTAAGTGATATATATATATGTATATATACATATATATACATATATATATATATCTGCAATAACATGTTATTGATCATCCCAGCTAAACGCTGCTAATTGCTCTAGTAGTCCAAGCGAGTGGAGGTTGTAACATGGTACAATAAGATAAATATACTTAGTGATTTTTAATTAATAAATAGTAAATGTGGATAATTTTTGTATCACATGCATGTTTCTTTAGCATAAGCAAAGCCTACTGATACAGAAACACTAGTGACTGATCCACACAAGAGCATACAGATTGCAACTGAGAGAGAAAAGACTGAATAAATCGAGGCAATGTGTGACTGTGAATGCGTGTGTCTTTTGTTTTTTTGTGTGTGCGTTTCAATGTCTATGTGTGTGTTTGCACGTGCATGTGTGCGTGGGTGATATAGTGCTTATTGAATGGAGAAGTTGAGAGCACATATCGTTCCAGCCAGTCTATAATTTCCTATGAGGTCAAGGCCTGCCTGGCTATACTGATGACACCCATTATGGCTTTAGCATCATTGCCACTGAATGAAGCATTCAGGCAACACACACACACACACACACACGCGGGCGGGCGTGCACATGCACACACACACTTTCTCAAAAGGGAGACAATGCAAGAGGGCCGATCAGTTACAGGATGTTGGTGTGTGAGCGTCAGCTTGTGTCCTTGTGTGTGTGTGTGTGTGTGTGTGTGTGTGTGTGTGTGTGTGTATCCTTGTCAAATGTTTTGTTCAGCTTTTGTGTGTGTTTGTGTAATGTGAAAGAAGGAAGGAGGGGGAAGGCATACAAATATATATATAGAAAGAATAAATGTAGGCCAGACTATAACTGAAACTGTAGCATAGAACTGTAGAACTCAGCGCATTTATCTTTCGTCTGCCCTGCAGTAAGAAAAGAAAATCCCTGATAAATATTCTACAGTATAAGCTAATTGTTGTATCAGAAAGCTAGAACTAATTCCTCACGAAACCATTTCTTGTTTCTTTCCCACAATTCTCAAGATGTAACGTTGATAGGGAATCTCTAAAATTGAACTATTCTTAATGAGGTTTGGTGGAAATTCAAGCTACGAGTCAAAGAAAAAATTATAATTTTTATGGATTGCGATACTGCAAATCCAGGAAAAAATGTATATGATGTAACTTTATACAGTGAGATTTGTCATAAGATACTGCACTTATTTGAATTGGAAAAAATGTGGCACCTGTAGCCTGTGATTGTCTCTCACTGTGTATTTAGATTTGTATTAATAAAATACAACATTTTGAAGATTAAGGAGCCTTGGCAGGAGTATATTATTTACTTTCTTGAGCTTCTGCTTTTGGAGCCATGTATACTCTTTATTTTCCTTTCTGTCATTCTGTTACTTCTACTTCTCTTCCTCAAAGAGTCTGTATCGTTTAATCAAATCTGTCAACTGAATGACTTCTAAATGTGTGTAACACCTCTGGGGAAGGAGTTATGACGTACGCAGTACATATCAAGCATGAGACGAAACTTCCATTGGCTACATTTGGGTTCAGCTGAGCACATGGACCTAAATGATTTATATAATCTAAGCAACTCTTAACTTCAGTAGAAGGGATGTGTAAGCAAGAAGCCACATTTAAATACACAGCCTCCAACTTAGTTTCTTGAACTGAAATTCAGAGTCACTATGGGGAACCTTCGTTTTTAAAGCTTCGATTTTATAGCATACGCATACTAACTTGTAGCACACACACACTCAGCTAAAATATGCATGTGCACTTTCTTTCCCATGATATAATAACTCCATTCCTTATGGTCTGTGTGTGTGTTTTCTCTTGGTTGTGTATGTGCGTGGTCATTTGTGAGTATGTGTTGTTTCTATTCCCCATCTTGCCGGCCTTCCTTTCTGATCTGCTGGACCTATTTTTCAATTCCACCAATTTCTGCTCAGATAGCCTCCAACCCGCGTGCACACACACAGACACAAACACACACACTCAGTCTCTCCTAACTATAGTACTATCTCACCAAGTGAAACACACATTCTCACACAGACACGTGTGCAACTGGGACACGGGGAGATAGAAAGAGGATTCTTGTAATATTACCGGGGTTTCACACTCCGGGACAGTTATGGAACACCGAGGTAATCGTGAGTGTGTGTGTTCTTGTGTGAAGGTATGATCCGGTGTGGCCCTGTGCACATGTGGTATTGTGTAGATATTATAAAGGAGGCGAAGAAAAGAAAATGTATGTTTCTGTGTGTGTGTGTGTGTGTGTGTGTGTGTGTGTGTGTGTGTGTGTGTGTGTGTGTGTGTGTGAGAGAGAAAAATATCGGGAGCTAGGTTTTCTGGTTTAAAGCATTCTCAGATTAAGTTTATTTCTTCTATTTGGCGCTAATTATTTTTGCCTCCTCAGCTGTGGAATTACACCAAGTATATAAGTACATATATAAGGTATTTTCAATATTATAATTATAATATATGTATTAATATAATATAATATAATATATATAGCTCATCTCAAGCAATCTGATCTGGTTCACAGCCGTGCTATAATAACCACAAACCAGAGCTATGGCGTCTAACTTCACCTCCTCCAACATGTTATAGGTTATAGATGCAAAGTAGCAAAGTTAGCTGCTGAAACCTGCTACTGAATAGAAACATTCAAGGTGAACTTCTCTGGGACAACATCCACCTGCTAAATGACATGCAGAGCTCCGTCAAGAGGAGGATCAAGAATGTTATCAGAATATACAAGCAAGCAGCAATGCAGAAGAAATACACTCACTACACCAACTATTGGCAACTGAAACTCGTGGGACCAAAGAAAGTGGAGCAACTTCCCACCACGACAAGCAACACACCTCATACACACAGTTCAGGCAGTTATCAAAGTCATCCTTGCTGGACAGTTTTTCAGTGGTTGCACAATAAATGGCAACATACCAAATGCTAATGTAAATAAATAGCCAAATAATGAAATTACACTAGTCTGTGATGAAAAAAAGAAAAGTAATTAGCATCTTGGCCCGGGTGATGCAGCAGAGAAGACAAATAGCAGCTAGCGTACTAGTACGGCACACAGCTATCACTCAAAGTGTCCATGCCCTCAAATAGGCCTAACTTTAAGCCTCATTTAAACAGTTGTCTTATATACAAGTTTACCCCCTATGTGCTTGTCATGAACAGGGAAATTGGCTAAATAGACTCAATCGTTTCTTTTTTTACCAGTCAACGTATATATTTCAACATGAGGGTCTATGTGGATTGACTCGTTTTTGGTGCAAGCCTCAAGGTCTCCAGTTCTGTGTTTTTTGATTTATACATCCACCCCGACCTCCCTACATGGACTTTGTCGCTCTTTTTACAACGTAACCTTACTTCCTCCTCTATTCCCACATTACGGCCACGTAGAGCATCATAGTTTAAGTCATAGGCCACTGACCAAGCTGTCATAGTTGAGCCCTTGGGAGTGAGAACAGGCTGCCCCCAACAGGGACTCGAGAAAAATGTATTTGTAGAGAGCAGCTTTACAGAGGGATAAAACAATATTGAAATAATACAAATAAATACATTCTGAAAGATACAAACACAACATTCTGAGTCTAAGTAAAGGCTTGAACAAAACTAGAATTTTATTTTTTTTTACCTTTTCAACTGAATCAAGTTTTATGTCATCTACAGATTGATAGTATTCAGACTTTACAGCACTTATATTATCAGGACACAATGAAATATAGAGTGGTGTGTCATCTGCATAGCGTTTTTTTTTGTATTGTTGATAGAGCCAATCAGACACATTAAACATAACGATAATTGATCCCTGTGGGACTTCACACAGCAAGTCAAAAGCACTAAATGGAACAGCAACAAGGATTTCTGCTCTTTTAAACCAACATCAAGTACATGATACATTGTAATTATTTTGTATACTTGTGAACTGGGACTGCATTCACAAGGGAAAGAGAAGTAACAATAGTTTAGCTGTAGGATACTGTTTAAGAAAAACTCACCCGGGGACAGTATTACCAAAGAATACAGTGCAACGCCAGTTAAATCTGAAATAATGTGTTCACCCAGGCATTCCAATAAATGCCCATTGTACAATTAACGTACTTTGAAAGTGTTAGAGCTGGATTAAAAACTGAAGTGTATTTTCTTTGATTGAGAGTGTAACCTGGAGCAGAGATTATACAGTAGATTACCTGGAGCTGAGCATAGAGTATTAAAATGGCATTTAATTAACAGATAATCTCACCCTCTCGTTCTCTCTCTGTCTCATTTATCTCTTTTCCTCCCAGACCTACCAGGGACAGTGAAGATGATGAGGACGATGAGAGGAAGGGCAAAGGCTGCACCCTGCAGGTATTATTTGATTGGTTTCCATAACACACTTTTAAAGAGAGTTCTTTAATCCTTTTCTTTAATGTCAATATCCCTGAGAGACCGAAAGAACTTTCCCTCCACTGACTGAAATGTGACTTACTGTGTAATGCTTTGTTTCAGCTGGTTTAGGTTTATTTAGTCTTTTGTTTCTAACGCAGTGAAATAAGAGCCTGTTGTGTAGTGAGGCATCAGAGTCTAACCTTTCTCTTAACCTTTCAGTACCAGTACGCCTTGGTGCGGGTCCTCACCCATTTTGTCGCAGAACCCTCTGACCCTGGAGGAGAGATGGTCTACATGTTGGGTGCGGACTGGCAGGCTGATATCACTCATTTGGTCTTGGACCAGCTAAAAGTAGGCATACACAAATAATCACATATATATATATACACAAACACGTGAAACCAAACTATCTTTGAAGGAATAGTTCAGCATTTTGGGAAATAAACTACCTCGCTGTCCGAGAGTCAGATGAGTAGATCGATACCACTTTCATGTGTGTAAGTATTTAGACAGAAAGTGATTAGCTTAGCTTAGCATAAAGTTTCTTTTTAACTGTTTCCTTTTTGCGCTGAAATAATAGTTAATTTCTGTGCAGTAGGTCAACTAATCCAGGATAAATCCACAAATATTCTAAACATTAGCTATAAACGAATTGATTGATGAGTTACTGGCTGAGAGATGTTTCTGTGCTCCACAGGTAGAAGACCCTCGCATCGCTAGATTGATAGACGGGCGAATCTTGATAGGGCGGGACCTGGGGATTACTACAATACAGGTATGTACCCTCTGTTCTACTCTCAACACTTTACAAGTCATCCACTCCGTTTTCTTTTTCATTATTTATAGCTTTGTAACTATTATTGTCCTAAAACAACCCATTGTCATTTTTGAAGCAGCATACAAAGTATAAACCTTCTTATGCCAACCTGAGAATGAACTAGGAAATAGCCCTTAACTTAAATTCTAATGCGGTTTCAAAGTTTGTCACTTTGATTCAACTTTTAATGTAAACTTTAGAACTAGAAACTCTGGTGTGCCATTTACTAACAATAAAGCATCCGAGGGTTGGTGTTTAAATTGCCTTTTAAGGATTCAGAAAACACTCCACGTTGACCATGTATTCATTTCTTGTTGGACAACAAGTCTAGAGAAAGACGGTTGAATATTTCAATATGTGAAGCACAGCGTAATTTGCCAACTCACATTTCAGCCATAAGCCCTCCAGTGATGTAAACATTATCCCCTCTTTCTTCCTCTCCTCTTCCTCTCTCGCAGTCACTGTGAGCCTCGCCTGCTTGCCCGTTACACAATCAGCCACAATTAGCTGTCGGATTTGGCACTGACATCTCAGTGTGATGTTCAGCAATACACACAGACACACACTTACACTGGCACACCGTGAACACACACACGTGCACTTGCTGAATTCCAATAAGCCGGCCCATTGCGACTGAATGTGACAGTGGAGGACAGTCCCGTGGCTTCCTGGTATACTGGTCTGAGCTGAGGCAAAACCATATAGCTCACAGTCAATACGGCTTTTATTATATTCCATAATGTTACATCTCCATCTTTTTTATGTTACAATACAGCTATATATTTTGAAGTTATCAAATTTCTTTCTAAGTGCTTACTTTTGCGTGATTGCTCTGATGAGTGGGTTGTGCGTCTGTATCTTGGGGATTTAGATTTTTGGGGAACAGCTGAGTGCTGAGTGTGTCTTTGCATCCGTTCGACTGGGGACTGCTGTATGCGTGCACGCACACACAGACACACACACAGATGCAAGCATACAGACAGCTGTGCTCTTTTTGGGAGCCAGGAGAGAGAATTTACCCAGCATTCCCATTTAGATGCCAGAGTCGACAGCCGTCATTTGATAGTTTGACATTTCAATTTTACCCCCCAGCTCCCTCCCCCCCTGAGTCTCGCCTCTTCTTCTCTCCCCCTTCTCTCTCGCTCTCCATTCTCCCGCCCAGTCTCCCTTTCGCGCCCTCTTATTCTCTGCCTGTCTTGAAGAGCAATCCCAGAGCTGTCAATCATGGCATTTTGTTAGCTCGCTGAGGGTGGGATTGAGTTTGACGCCCCGACACGTTCACGGAGAGATTTTCTTTGTACACCAATCAGATCTGCCTGTCCTCCTGTCGCCAGGCGGAGTAGCACACTACAGCTCGGGGCTCCTAATCTCTATCACAGTCTGTCTTCTGCTCCCTCTCTCCATCTGTACCTCAATCTCTTTTGCGCTCCTTCTTTCTGCCCACTCTCACTTTCTGTCCTCCTCTATTTGTCATTGTCGCTCGCTCGCTGACACCTACTCCATTTGTTTCTCTCCAGCTCGTTCGCCGTCTCTCACTTACGGCTCTCTCCTCTCTGTTCATTCACTCTTTTTTCAGGTCTTTAGCTTTGGCATTGTACTTTGTCTATACTAAGTTGTCTTAGTTGAATGCTGACACACAGGGGCACAGAGAGGCAGACGGGAACACTGTGTTTGTGTGTGTGTGTGTGATTCCACTACTTACCGTCTGTTACATTGTGTCTTTTTTGCGTGTGTGTTTTTCCAAACTTAAACAGATGCCGCCAGTCTGTGTGGCCCAGAGCACTGACGGTGTTTAACCAGCTCTCGCCACTCCTCTGCCAATGTTAAACACTTCACTGTCACCTTAAGGCAATAATCACTGAGACGACAACAAAAGCTGTTCTATTGCTGCTCTTTCCAGAACTGTCTTTCAGACTTTTCCTTATCTGTACTTCCCAATGTCCTATACTTGATGCAGCATGATCAACAGGACCTTGTTGTTCCCATGTTATCATTTTGAGAGATTTTGAGACACACGCCGTCATTCCATCACCTCTCAAACAACCAGGTAGTCAGTAGTGTGGTTTACTTGCATTTTGCAGCTGGTTTAAGACTTGTGTTGATTCTTTCCTGCACAGACCTGGCACACATTAGAGCAGGAAATGGAAAGCTGCCAGGGAATGAAAACTCTGAATGAAAGCTTTCAGAAACTCAGGAGCATTTAGATAAACCTGCTTTAGTGCATATGTAGACTCCTCTGCAACTCTTATAATGCAGACTCATTTCGGAAACTTGAAATCTGTTAATGCGATCTTTGGTTGCAGGTTCTGTCCCCGCTGTCAGACTCCATCCTGGCAGAGAAAACTGTGACTGTGTTAGATGACAAGGTAAAATAACATATTGAATTATTTAATGCATTTGGAATGTAGGTCCCTTTTACCGGCATGCATTATGATATTCTCTTGTTTGTCCAGGTCACCATCACTGACCTGGGAGTGCAGCTGGTTGCATCTCTGTCCCTCAGTATGACAGCGAGTCCTGGAAATTACCAAGCTATACAGCTAACGACTACAGCCACAGACCTGCTACACGCACCCAAACAGGTAAGAGGTACTATGGGTACGCAAACACATTCACACAGAGATCACAGTGGGTGTTTCTCAAAGTCAAAGAAGGCTCCTTCAAGAGCTGAATTTCAAGGATTCCACGTCATTAAATCCCACTGAAGGACATTTCCAGTGTAGGATCTTTTGATTTTGAGTGCTTGGTTCAGAGGATTTTCAATGATGCATGTGTGAATCCTCCGTGTTCCTAAAGCATCCACAACCCTATGTGTAAGATGCATTTTCTGTCTCCCTATTTGGAAACAAGGGAAATATGCTGGTAAACTTACAGCTATTTCACCTCAGCAGGCCACCAAAATCAGCTTCTCAACAAATGTCTTCCACAGGAAGGAGTCTTGCCTATCCTCTCTAGGACCCGACTATCAAGGAAGCATCTTTGATTTTAAGAAACACCCCAGTATCTCCATCTCTGATCGAAATCACATCTGCCAGGGTTGTAAAATCTGATTTTCAGAATGTAACTTGCGCATGCAGACCCATGAGTAGCATACATATACACCTCGCTGCCTTTAGGTTTGTATCACACACATACACAGACACACACACACACACTGATGGACTACATCTTAAGCTGTTCCCATCTCTACAGCATTACCCCCAAGGTTGTAATCATAGCGGTTAAACAGTAATTCTCACATCACAACACATCGCTGCTATCGCTCCTATAATCAGTTTATAATTAGGTGTGTGGAACTTCCAGGCTTTAGCACAGTTTAGCTACAGCAAAGTAGTAGTTTTCTGACAATACTACGTTTTTCTTTTATATATTATTTCATATATTTGTTTTTTTATTCTCTTTTCTCTCTTTTCTCCACTTTTGCTCCCTTATTCCGGGCATTACCACACAATATCTATAAAAAAACACCTAAAAAATAATTCTTGACTCTCACATTGCCAAAGGGTGTTTTATTCCTCTATCTCAAGCTAGTATCCCTTACACACTCTTCCCTCCTCCCCACCTTCTCTTCTATTAAACAATACCCCACATTATAATTTCTGTCCAAGGGCTAATTGGATGAGAAGCCGCTCATTACGATGAAAATACAGATCTGATATTGCCCTTTATTCTAACATTAATTTATTTTTCCATCTGTCTGTTTTTATCTACATCATTCACCATTAGCTGTGGAAGGATGATGCCACTATGGAGGGGGAAAGTGAGGAGGAGAAAACAGGATGGAAAGAAGGAAAAAGAACTTTAAAAAACAGAAGATTAAATGGAAAGGGGTGGGGGAGAGGGGGGGGGAAGAGGCAAGGAAAAATTACAATTCATAATGAAAATAGAGGGAGGGAAAGAGATAAAGTGTTGTTCCTCACGTTGGAGCTTAATTACTTTTGTAAGGAGTTTTTTGTGTTATTCCTATACAATCTTTTCTGTGTTCTGATTAAAGAAAGCAAAGGGTTTTATCAAGGGAAATTAGTGAGGCAGGATCACGAGACAAGCAGAAAAAATACTTTCTCTGAGAACTCTGTTTTTATTTATGGAATAGCTGCTGCTGGAAGAAGAATGTTGACAAAAAACATTTATTCTCATCTTCCAAGTATATTTATCCTCCTTGTAATTGAAGAGATGGAGAACGGAGAAAGATACAAGCAGGTTGGAACAAACAGTGCATACAAATAAGTGGTTAGGTTTCAATTATCAATGTCTACATAGTCAAGTGTTTGTGCATTTGTTTGGGTGGATGGATGGGAGTGGAGGTGTCTCTCTTTGTGTCTTTCTCCAAGAGTTACAACCTGCTATTTATTTCCATTGTGTTGAAGACGCAAACAGCCAAATCATTCGAAAACACAAGTCACACTGTGAAGCTACCAACGCAAACACCAATGAATATATATGTTTAAGAGCTACTTAAAGATGCAATGTGTAAGATCTGGCTGAATTTGAGTTGCTACAGCTTCGCTAACTGACGATGCATCTCCCAGGGCTGCCGCACACGTTCCTCCTTGCAAAGTCTCCTGGTGGTGGGGATGAAATGAAAATATAATGTTCTTGTTAGTCTAATAAACAATCTTCTTAAAACCATACACATACACACAGTGCCACAGTAAACACAATAAGGTCAATACTACGCTTGAAGATTATAAGATAGCAGTGTTATTTTGACTGGCGAACAGAGTTTCAGCAATTTGGTGAAATCTGGCATATTCTTCCTATTTGTTTGGTGTCCAGATCTTACACACTGCACCTTTTAAGCACACATTAATGTTTGGTAAAAATATTTATATTATGACATGTTGTATAAGCTCTGATATTGTTGGTTAGCATAAGTGCCACAATGCAGTTTTTAGTGTGCATAGCCCAAAAAAGGGCTAGGACAATGTGTTAAAAGAAAGTTACAGAAATATCTGTATGGGTTGAAATCAATATACTTTGGACCATGTAATACAGACGATTTTATAAAGACTGACAAGCCTGTTACTGCAAGCTGAAATTGTTAAGATATTGGGGAGGGTTCTGTCCTTTCACCTTAATGTGCACAGTGTTAAGGCTATTTAGCTCCTCTGTATGAAGTGCCACAAACTCAACCCTGTTCTTTGAATTCATTTTTTAATTTCTTTTGCCACTTGGGGGCACCGGAACAAGCTGTAAACACGATCACCTTACAAAGTTATTATGGCAAAAGTGTGGAGAAAGTCAAATATTCACTCTGGTTTGGCCTCCACCGACTACGGAGAGAAACATCTGGCTCTAAAGCTGCTAAATGCTTCACCAGCTAGTGAACTTGGTCTAACTGTGTCTGTTTGTCCCAAGTACCTCTCATGGACCCATTAGAAAAGTTGTTCAACTGAAACAAATATTGTAACCGAAGTTAAAACCTTTCACAGATTTGAATGTGACCTTTCATCATAGCTTATAAGAGCCCCATGAAGGGAGATTGACAGTTCTGTGCTTATTTTCAAAACACTGTTGAAGCACTTTTCTTTATTACATTCATGTTATGACACTTCTTTCTCATTCTCTTTCAGGAGGCAGCAATCAGTGCGTGGATCCAGTACAGTGACGGTTCAGTGACACCACTTGATGTCTATGATTCCAAAGACTTCCTCCTCTCGGTTGTGTCGTTGGATGAGAGCGTCATCTCCATAACAAATCAGGTACTTGTCATTTGAAGTTGTGTAAAATATGCCAGAAACAAAAACCATTGAAGTTTTAGTGACACATATTTCATGAAACACTTTTTACAGAAGTGACAGACAGAATGATGTCCAAAGTGTTGTGTTTGTTTACCTTCACATTGTCTCTATTTTTTATCAGGAGCAACACTGGCCGATTGTAGTGGCAGAGGGCGACGGACAGGGAGCGCTGCTCCGTGTAGAGATGATCATCTCTGAGACCTGCCAGAAATCCAAAAGGAAGAGTGTGCTGGCATATGGAGTTGGCAATGTGATCGTGAAGTTTGGAGCAAAGAGTGAAGACAGAGGTGTGATGGGTAGAGGTGGACAGGACGGCGGAGGAGGGATGGACAACAGCACCGGTGAGCACCAAACAAAGGACGGAGGAGAGTGGAAGTCCAACAGTGTAGCAGTGGATCGAGAGGAAGGAGCCATGAGGAAGGTGGGGGGAGCAATGGATGGAGAGAGATTCTTTACAATATCATTTTTTTGTGAAATGTACTCAAATTTGATCAGTTCAAATGGATACATTCAGCTTTTTACTTTACAATATTTGATTATAAAGTACAGCATCTCTTTTAAATGCACATTATAAATACACACATCCAATCAAGATTGATCAATCTTATGTCCCTCTTGTCACTCCTATGATGTTGGATTTATCCTATTTGAATTCATGAAAATCACCAATCACAAAACACCATCTACAAAACAACTAACTATCCCTAATCCAGCAAATAAAGAAACTATGAATTTGTGTTTTCTTTGGAGTTATATCGATGTGGTATTTTCCCTTTAATCAGGTGAGCACAACGACGAAGAGCACAGTAACCCAACGTGCTTCAGGAGGTAAAGCTGCCAATGGAGGCAGCAGCAGCAGCCGAGGCGGAGGCCCCAGCCAAGCAGGGGACTACAGTAGCTACCCGGCACAAGTTGAGGTACCAGGCACTGGGGATAGTGAGCTGACCCAGACCACGAGAGGACTGTCGGACCTGGAGATTGGAATGTATGCCCTTTTGGGTGTGTTCTGTCTGGCAATACTGGTCTTCCTCATCAACTGTGTCAGCTTTGCCTTCAGGTAAAACATTGTGATAATTGAGGACTGCTTTTATGAATCATGAAATCTCCGTTTAATTAACACCACAGTGAGAAGTCTCTGTGTGGACCACCATATGATCAACAATCCTATTTAAACAATCTGTTTTGCATGGCACAAGTGCATTTAGGGCATGTCCAACTCCTCTTTTGCTGGTTAAACAGCTCATAATCTGAGTGCAGAGTAACAGGCAAGAAGTAAATGGTCTTTTAATTAGGGTGTTACACAAATCAATCAGGGCCTCATCTTCAATTAACGTTGCTATGTACAGTAAATGGTGAATTTTGCGAAATGGAGAAGGGAAGAGTTTTTTGCATTGAAAATGTTGTTTTTGAAAGGCTAAACGCCAACAAATATGAATTGAAGAAGAATATTTCGTTAGATTAAAACATGTTGTACATTTTGGAAATGTTCACATCTATCTTTTTTCTATAACTTTTAATATTTGGACGCAACAATGTTCCGGAGTGGTTGAAAATGTTTGGATCACACAAGTTGTAGATTATCCTTTGCAGACACCACTGGAATCTAATTCTACAAATAATATAATACTAATAATATTAGTTTAGAATAATATGCAAAGAAAAAACAAACAGTGGTGAAGCATTCAAATGTTGATTTAGAATTAGAATCTCAAGTTTCCAGCTACAGCCCTAGAATTGTCTCTGTTTACGTTCTGCCGCTTTCCATTAAAGGGAGGTGCTGAATTAATGTTGTAAGAGCCAACATTTTCAAAATACATTATACCATAATAAACATTCAATATGAGGAATTGATCAGCCTAAATCATGATCACCACTTTGTGCTGGTTGTAAGATAATCCCCAATGTGTTACGTTTTTGTTCATCGATTGAGCTTTGCTTGTCTTTTGCTCAGTACCTTTCTACTGTCTATATAAAACGATGCCGAATGTAAATATTAAACAATCCAGCACTGCCTGAAATTGCACTTGTTCACAACAGCACTTCAGACATAGGCTAATTATCATCCTTCATCTGCAGATACCGTCACAAGCAGGTCCCTGTGCTGGAAGCAGGAGGCAACATGAACCACGCCCATGACTGGGTGTGGCTTGGGAACGAGGCTGACCTGCTAGCTGAACACTCTGACCAATGCCAGGGCGTGCTGCCCGATGAGTGCACCACCATTATTGACCGGAATGAAGGAGGATACGAGGAGAACAAGTACCTGCTGAACGGGGCTGGTAACCCCTTAGTGATGGGTGTGGGCACAGGCATGGGCACCATTCGTGGGAGTGGTGGCACAGGTGGACACCGGGGCATCACCCACGGACAAACCTTGCCCAGATCAGTTCCAGAGCCGCATCAGTGCCTGTCAGCAATCACTACTGGTGGCAAAAACGCCACTGGCCAAGCAGAGCATCTCAATAATTCCCCCCGAGCCACGGCTGCAGCTGCAGTTGCAGCCGCCAAACGCAAACGCGTCCAGTTCACGTCTTTTGCCACTGTCCTGCCCAATGATAATTCGGGCGGGGGTGGCCCATACGCCAACTCCTCAGTCCTGGTGACCAATGGGAGTGAGGATGACATCAAATGGGTGTGCCAGGATATGGACCTGGGTCAGTCTGAAATCAGAACCTACATGGAGAGGCTACAAGACAATCTGTGACTGATGGGAAAGAGACTGGGAAATGGAGGGGCAGAGGAGGAGTACAGGACGGGGAGGATGGACAATGAGTACAATTCACCTGTAATGCCTTTGCAATGGATGAAGGGAGGGAGAAAGGGGGGGATATGAGAACAGGCTATGGAAAGCATACTGTCATCCCTCACTCACACTGAAAGCAATGGTAGCAAACAATAAATACCATAATAAGTTTGTCTTTTATTATTAATTGTGAAAATACTAGTGTGAAAATCAATAATAGAGTCACTATTGGTTATGAATGTTTATTTTCAGAATACCAGTAAACCATTGTGCTATTCAGAAAATTCAGGGTACGCTATTGGACAAACTTATCAAGCCACTATACATTTAAACGAGGATGGCAAGAACACCATTTCTGAGGTGTTTTCTACCCATATGGTGTTTCGCCACTATTGGCTGTGGCTGTTGATTTAATTATTGATAAATCTAGTTTTAATATTTACCAGCCCAGTCATGGTTATGTAGTGATTCTGATCACTGAAGATAGTGAGTTTCAAAGATGCAATCTATTTGTTTTTGTTCTATCATGTCACCCATTTGCTTTTGGCATTGCTCATTATGTGAACTGTAAAATATATATATATATATTCCAAGTACTCTACAATAAATTCGGGCACCAGTGGGAGCTGCCATTCAGCACTGAAAAAGGGCGATCTCGCTCTTTCCTCAAACAACAGAATGTGTCAAGAGTTGGAAGATGATATGACGAACAAAAGACTGTTTCTCCCTTGGATCCAAGACAGAGGCATTTAAACTTGCACAATTACAAACAGGAAAGGACACTAGCCATATTTGAGGCTCACTTCCTGTTTTGTGAAACCTTCTAGCCAATGACGGCTTTCACCCTGTATTCAGAACCAATCGCATCATCCCCTGGCCCCTCTCCTTGTCTGTGATTGGACAGCAGTGAACTGAAGTACACAGTGAAATACTGTCTGTAAACTAAAAAGGGGACTGACTGAGGTGTCTCATATAAAAAGGAGGCTGCTTGGGCTTTGCATAGCCTGAACGAACACTTAATAATGAGGATTATTTAAAACAGACACCATGTTGGCAACAAGACAGACCAGAGTTACCTGCAGTGTAACATGGAGCTAACAGGATATACAGTATTGAATGGAATTACAATACAAATGAAAATGGAAAGAAACTCTTGAATATCTCACAAATAGATATGGGATCATGAAACATGTTTGATTTGGTGAACATAACTATGTATATGTTTTCCCTTTTGTTTGTCCGTTTGGATTAATAGAATGTTTTTATTATGTTTTTCCTTAGATTTATTAAGATTTTAAGGAAATGTGATTCTTTTATCTTTTAGAGATCTATTTATTTAAATTAACATTTGAGAGGGTGAGGGGGGAAACGAAGAAAGATAAAAAAAAACAAAAAAAACAGTGGACCTGCTGGTGAATGATAGCACATAAGAGAAGAAGCGAAAGGAAGGAGACGGAACAGGCAGAGGTTGCCTCACCTTCGTTAAGCTCAGGTGACGAGTCGTGAAGAACTGACAATAAAAAAGGAGAACTGTAAGATTGTTAAGATTGCAATATTTATTTATAAATGTGTTACTGTTTCAGAGTACACTGTATGTTGTAGATAAATAAACATGCTTCAAAGTGCTTGTGAATAAGATTGCAGGTCACTAGCCAACAACATGATGATATTTTGTACATTTTACAGTGAAAATATGGTACACAATACTATCTACCACCACAATGTGAAAGTGATCTTATTGGTTCTTTTTCTAAAGATGTTCCTGTCTTTGTTTAAAGTATTAAATTAGTTATTGTCTTTGTACAGGGTATAATCACTTTACCTCTATAATGAGTTGTAAAAATAGAGGAAGACCCATCGTGAATCATAATCAAAATTGCTTGAAGACGGTGAGTCCAAAAGATTCATTTCAGAAAGAAAACCAAACCAAATGTTCTGATGTTGGGCTAGTCCGAAAGAAAACATCTGGATTACTACTCATACAAGCATCTCTACTTTCAATCATTTGTTTAAATGTGCAATGTGTAGTACCTGGCCACTTGCTCCGATGAAATAGGAGGCAGCATTTCACCTCCACCTTTTTTTTTAAAGCCCATATTAGCTCAATTTAACCAAATTGCAAAAAGATCTGAGGTCAAAATGACACTGCTATCTTGTAATTTTCACATGTGGCTGTATGGTCCGTGTGCATTTTGATAGCTTGTTTATTGGCTTAAATCCAAAGTGGCAGAAATAAAACTAGGATCTGCACTTTCATCTCGTCGGTCAGGAGACCACCCTAACCCGAAAGAGAGGAGTCGGCACTCGGCAGCTCAACGAGACGGAAGAATTCAGCCAGCACAAGACCCAGACCTGCAGTGCCCGGAGTCATAGCGGGTTGGTTGAGGGCTGGTAACGGTATTACAGCAGCAGCAGAAAGTTGCAGAAAGACCCACAATCGCTTCTTCAGGAACAAGTGGTTTTACAAGAAAGAACGAGCCGGACCTTGCTGTTTGGTAATAGATACCTCCGCAGCACAAATCATTGATGAATTTGGCGTAGTGTCAAAACTGAGACTTCTTCCCAATCTTTTGATAATTTTAATTAACTTTTTGGAATGTTTTAAACAAAAATTCTGGCCAGATCTTACACGTTGCACCTTAAAACACCATACATAATAAAAAATGCACATGAACACATGAGTCTGAATACAGGATTCAAAGGACAGAGAGCTTGACACAGATAAGAGACCTGAGCTCAGCTCCAAATGGGGGAACTAAACGGGCCGCTCAGCCTCCACCAAAGCAATAGATACTTTGACTGATGATGGCAACTACACTGTATATTCCGGACTCATACACATTACTGTATCTCGTCTACTCAAACGTAGCTACAAGACTGCTGTGACTGAAAGGATCACTCAAACAGGTACACGTTCGACAGTCGCTGAAGGTAGAAGCGTAGCGATGCTTTCTATGAAAAACCTTTTGACTCTTAACTAGAACTGTGAGTTTGATAACAGCCTGTGACACCTACCTGTTGTATAATTTTGAAACTTTATGGATGTCAACTGAAAAAAAAAAAAAGGGTATTTTTGATTATTTGTGGGGCATTTCAGCTTTTATTTGATACCAGAGAAAGACAATTGTTCTGTATGTGGCCAATGTGGAAGGACCGCAATTAACTGCATGCTTACTAAACTACTGCTGAACTTTAGCACAGTTCCCCAGAAGAATTGTTTTAACAGCACAAATGTTTGGCTTCTCTGTCTATTTTGCAGCTGTCAGAAGTTACACAGAATGGCAAGTAGTTGGTTGCAAATAGAGTCTAATTTTGTGTTTTCTCATGCTAATTCGGTTTACCCACTAACATTCAACAGAGAATTCTTTACACAGGCAAATGCAGAAACAAAAGCACCGTTGGTTTTTTATTTATTTTTTATTTTCCACATTCCTCTGGTTCCTCAAGCTGTTTTGCTGGTATACGGGGAAATAGATCTATCTGCCTCAGAAATATGTTCATATTTAACCAATTTGTGAAAGCAATTTTTTAGCGAATGCGGGGGTAGTATTGAGATGTTCATACGTTGCAAGTAAAAGAAAGTAAGGGTGTGGCGGTAAGGGAGGTGATTGGGCCTACAATCTGTTCAGTTCATAACACAACGTTTTCAATGTTCAACAGATTGCATTTCATCCAAAGCTTATATTGCAAAGACAAAACAGTTTGATATGAACATAAATCTGACGATAAAGGTTTCGAGAGCGATCTGGATTCTTTTGAACTGAGGATTCACTTATTTAATATGTTGTCACTCAGCCTTGTTGTACAACGCTTGTGAGGCTTTGTGTCTACTTAGGATCTGCATATTTATAGTGTTGCCAAATTTTCCTGATAAAAAAAAAATGAGGCCTTGTTTTCAGAGGATGATTTTACAAAATTAGCCACTGTAGATGTCTCCTCCTGAGCCCGATCTTGCAATAATACTTGAGTGAAGTGACACATTAGTCCTGCGTGGTAACAGGCCTCTCTTAACTTGTTTTCAGACCAATTCAAGTAACTTGTAAAGCATCTTTCTAAACAATTCCTCTTGGATGAAGCCAATGCATAGTAGTAGTTCAGCCACCAGCAGTATCAAATTGGACCTCCACAGTGGCAGAAACAAATCAAACCACTAAAAAAACAAATACACCTTCTCAAAAGAGCTGAGTTAGTTTGTTGTGCAGTTACAGTGGGAGGTACACATGGGTAGCAGTTGAATGTGTAACAGGTAGAAGAGGTGCCGGTGGACACAAGCCCGAAAGATTTTTTGTTTAGTTTTTTCCATTTGCTATTGTCATTGTTTAAACATGGCTCATGGAGGCCAATAAAGACCCATAACCAAAAACAGCCTGCTCCTTTGTCTTATAATGCTCTGTTTAATCCAGTGGAGTCACAATAGCAGTCAGCCATTGTTGCTATGATAATCTTGTTATTTGGACTCATGTTTCAGCATTTCAACCTTTCGTGTCGATGGAAGTACCGAACATAATCAGAAGGTAGCTGTGACTTTAGACATTGAGTTTCCTAAAATGGCATTGTCTGCATGTCATCACAGGTTTGTTTAGAAGAGCTGTCATTTTCCAAAATACGTGTGTGTTTCTAAATCAGACTTTTGTGTTGCAATGTCTAAACCAGGGCTGTACAGAGATTTGTTTACTTGTTTCTGTAAGATTATGTAAAACGTAAAAAAAACCAATAACTCTTAAAAACATTTGAAAGCTTTACAATACTAGTAAGGGAACTTTTTTCAAACATGTACCTGGTCCCTTCATGTGGGGATGATTTAAAGCTATTTCAGTAATGTGAAGTATATCTTATAGTTTAGAAAACACTGGACAAAGTCTGTAGCTTTTGATGACTCGTCTCTACACTGACAACAGATAAGACAGTTTCCAGAGCTATTTTTGTAAAACCATTTAAGATCAACTGGCTGTTCATTTAACCAGGAATAAGCAACTGTAACATGGAGGGCTACAAGACAACAGTAACTGATTTCACAGATTAGCACGCTTTCAATCAAAGACAAGGAACTAATTAAATTCCCTGGTGGCATCTTTTGTCCTTGTTTGAGATGAGCCAGGCCTGACCAGAACCAATGAGCGCTGTCTGGCTTAGAACAATGCCTGCTGCTGATGAATTGTGTCCAACTTAAACTGGCGACAAGGCAATCAAAGCATCAAGGCAACCAGGCAAAGCAATTACTCTTCACCTGCATCAGGCACATGCATGATGGGAAATGATTCTCATAACTGAGTTTATTGCTATTTGGCTAAAAAGTTCACCAACAGGTACAATATTCTTTTTTTAACGGCTCACAAAACAGACATGAGTTGGATGGTCACATTTTTACAAATTAAGTGATTACCTCTGAGGGCCTCTGATCCTTTGAGATCCATTGCTAATTTTCTCAGCGCTCTAATCGGCAGGTTTCTGTGAGCAGCCGCTTGGAGGCCCAGTGGGAGTCGTCATGATGAAGAGGCATTTACAAGAAAAGTTGATTAAGATAATCCTCTGTAGCTACAGCATTACCCTGAATAAGTATGAAATTAGATATCCACGATAAAGTTTACATTTGATCTTAAGCGCCTCCATCACCCTGAGGCGCACTGAACACCATCCCAGTGGTGGGAAGGTCAATACCTCTTGAACCACTGTCATCAATAGAACTAATGTCTACAAATACAGGTTAAGCCATGTCTAAATATTAAGAGAGCACACCCATATAAAACCCAGAGGCACATGAAAGGCTTGTGCTGTTGGTGAGGAAATATAGGACACATGGATTTCGACACAGAAACACAATCTAAGCAGATGTACAAAAACAGTATATTTGGTGATGTTGAATCTCTGAGTCACCGTCATATAAAATGCTTTAAAAATGATTGTAATCCCAGACTGCATGGGAAGGATTATCAAAATACAGACAAAGGACAGCAATTTAAATCTAGCCTTAAAAATGTACATGTAATGTACACCATGTACATTTTATATAGAAACATTTTTTCGGCAATGATCAGATCAGTCATTTCTGCATCAACTCTGTTCATTTAAAGTGCCAATGATTGATGAAAGAGTTCTGCACACTTAACAAGTTGGAACAAATTGAGACATCGCACCACGGTGGTATGACGAAGAAATGTTGTGGACCTTTTTTGGGTGAAAAGATGAATGTACTTTATCAGTTTTCTCAAATGAGTGAAACAGCGCCCCCCTGGTAACAGCTGGTAACCGCGATTCAGTGTGTGTGGTCAAAGATGGAACAGCACCCTCACAGTCGAGGCAATCCAGTCAAATCTGCGGAGGGAGAAGAAGCCAGGTGACGTTAATTAGTGTCTACATTGTTGTATCAATTAACGGTTACAGTCACTGTGAAAGTGCAACAAGTCTATGGGAAAGAAACAAAAGGACGACTCTGAAGACTTAACTTTACTCTCGCCTCGCCGCAAGTGACAGAAAGTCGACAACAGTTCACGTTAACTCAGCTAAACTTATAAAAACACGTGAGTGTTGGCTCGTTTTGACGCTCATAATATTAGCTAACGCTAAAACTAGTTAGCTTAGCAGTGATGGAGAAATGAGAAGAGGAGTTCTCTGAGGAAACTAACTAACTACCCGACCGTTACAACAAGTGCAGTGGGATTTAATTTGACGTGGATGTGGACCACTTCATCTCCATTCACAGAGAGGAGGACGGACTTCGAAACGTGAGTCAGACAACAATACACCACGTGTGTCCTTCTGTCTCTCTTCCTTGGCTGTCTGTGGCTGACTTACAGCAGCCCTACTGTATGGAAGCTGTCGCTGTATTATTCTGGACCTTGTTTTCGCTGATGCATGTTGTGCTGCTTGCTGCTGCAGGAGGAAGGCTTTGAATAATGCGAGCATCCCCAGTTCTGCACCTATTAGTTCAGCCATCTGTTGATTTGTGTGTGATTTGGGAATGAGCATGCAGGAGATCTGCTTGTTGCTTGAGAAATTGTTGTTGTTTTTACAAGACATACATTGGTCTTGTTGATATTCTGTGTTGATTAGTATCAGAATATATGCTTTATAGTGTATGTTTATAGCTGCATAAGAAGGTTGTGCATGTATGATATGTGCATTGTTGATTTGAACATGCATATGTTCTCTAAATGTCATCCCAAAGTTGATTTGAATGAAAATTCGTATTTGGTACGTATTTGGATTAGTTAACTGTGTTGGTAAAATGGCACATTTTTGTAATTTATGGCTTTTGAATCACCACTTATGGATCACTTTGCTTCAGGGTTGATTCATCTAACCCCGGGTAGGAGTGACTTATCATCTTACGGCTTTTTATTTTGTGTAATGCTAGATATTTTCACATTTCGTGTGTTTAATCAAAATCACTTTAACATTCACACTAAGGCCATGATTGAACTGGCACTGACTGCTCCTGTGGTTTGAAGAATCACCACCTGGAAATTGACCTCAGCAAGAGAACTGGATGTGTATTGAGAAACGACAACAAAGTAAGGATCACTCTACAGTAGCGATGCGAGCCTGACCTGCTGATCCTGATTTTCTCAGCTACCCAAAAAATATTCAGTAAAAACTCTCAAAAATTCAAAATGTTATCCTTACTTTGTTGTCATCTTTAGTGGTTACTTGCATACAAACACACAATTCAAATTAATAGGATTCACATAATGTTTTTTTTTTTTTAAATGTTTGATTTGATTAAAAATACTCTTTGCATCAGTAATTTTAATTATGTATCATAAGCTGCTTAGAGCTAGAGTTAGGAAGTTAAACAGGTCCATAATTCCCTCTCTAATATCAGGTTTATATTGAATATATAATACAACCCAATGCCAGAAAGAGACTACTGTCTGTCTGCTGACAAGTGGGTCACTGTGATTACTCTGAGCAGTAAGAATGGGAGTGAATGACAAGTCAATAATATTGATTAAGTTAGTTGTTCCTCCGCAGCTTATTTTGGAGTTCTATTTGTGACAAATTGGCAGCTTTATGTCTTCTTCACTCACACTGAAGAACTTCCACACTCATGACATGCTGTGTGTGTCTGTGACGCTGTGCGCCGATGTAAAACTACCATGCAGCACTCCTGTGTGACGGGAAATAGGAAACTGACAGGCCGTTTACTGGCTAAACGTCTGAAAACCGTCCGGTTAGCCGATTGATCACCTTGACTGAATTTTGAATTCATGTCTTTATAGCAGCGGTATCAACAGCTTTCCCTTTTCTCGAGTGCTCGGAGGCGGCAGACGATAAATCCAACAGCGGCTTCAAATAGGACTCAGCTGGACAGGACATAATAATAAGTGACTCCAGATGATATTAACTCCCACACAGGCAGCATTACCACACCCGCTTGCTATATAGTGACAAATGCACTCTATCTTTATGTAGACGCACACATTTTCCCAGGTTACATAAATGTTTATTTTTTCGGTTTTTACAAATGCAAACCCCCTCTATCTCTATGAATACATGTACTCTTTATAAATTCTTCATTTACACACACAAAGAAGAAAATGATTCATTCCTATCTTAACTGGGGACGTAATGTGGTTTAATTTTCTTTGGATGGTGCTAAGCTTCCAGCACAACCCTCTGGAGACACCATCGGTGCATTGGGTCAAGTCCCAATTATATTAAAGTGCATTATTTCAAAGGGGACCTTTTCTCAAGCACATATTTAGTGAAGAAGTGTGTAGGTTTGTGTACCGTTCTGTCAGCAGCTGCTTAGGATGAACTGGATCACTGTAATCACAGCATTAACAGCCATGTATCAAACTATGCTCTTCATGACATGAAGTCGGTTTTAAAAGGACTCCAATATGTTCCTGCTTTTGACACTTTTTCGCTTTGTCCCTTGAGACAATTGTTACGTTTTTAGGGCTGCATTTAGTTTTGCTACGCAGTGTTTCCCAGAGGATTATGACTCTGGTCTAGGTGGTGAAGAGGTTTGTGCTTGCGTAAGCTATTGTGTTCCAAGTTAAACAATTTAATGGTAAACATATACGTGTTAATGATACGATTGGTGATGACACGGCAAAACAAGTCCCACCCACAAAGCATGGTAAACGAGACAGAGTTTTAACACTTTAAATTGTCAAATCACAAATTTGTATAAAGCACACATTTGAGCCATCAAAGAAATTAAATAAAAGTGGTTTCCTGTGTTGAGATGGTTTATTTTTTAGAAAATAAAAAAGGTAGAGGACATTGATACTCCCTACATCCCTATTGGCAACGTTTGCACCCGTCCTTTATCCAGCCAGGTGCTCTCCTTTTTTTTAATCTGAAAATGAAGGTAACAACAATTAGCCAAATGAATGAAAAGAAAAGGTGCATTGGAGCACACTGTTTGTACGCTTCTTTTAGTTAAGAAGATGAGTCAGTTTATCATGTACAGTTGAATCTTTAATACAGATAGGCACAAGACATTCAAACTCCATTCATGTTACCATACAGAGGTGATTTCTGTGTGCCTGCCGGCACTACAGGGGCTGTTGGTCTTGACACAACCTGAGTTATTACTTAAAGAAGTTCACTGCTTGTAAAAAATGCGTAGAAAAATCGAACAATTCCCCATTCTGTGGCCCGGCAGGGAGGCATCTTATGCCCAGCAGGCCGCAGGGCTTGCAATACACTGGTGGAAACCCTGCTCAGTCTTTACATGTCAAAAAACACAACTGGGCAAAATGCATATAAAACACAGAATAGTAAAAGGATCATGCCTGTCATTGTGCTGCCCTATCGGTGCCAAGTCCACTGAGTTTCTCAGCTGGCACCTGCTTGTTCTGCACGACAGCTTTTACAACGGTGACGATGGAGTCAGCCTAGTCATCACTGACTGTTCTGATGTTAAAAACCAGTCCCTCTTAATCCAGCTATCTGAAATCTAGCATGATGAGGGGTTTGATAAAACAAGGAGCTATTTGGGGAAATCGGGAAAATCACGATAAAAGATATTCGTGATGAAGCAGGAAAAATTCCCTGCTAATGTTATTCCTGCCTTCCGAGATACTATTTTTTCATGAATGCCTCTGAGCTCGTCCTTATTATGGAGCATGAGCTATAACTGGGGGGTTTAATTGCCTTAGTTGGTCAAAAATGATAATCATAATTCTTTCTAATCGAAAAACCTCTAATGGAGCAGAAGAGTGCATCCCGAGCCATCAGCCTTGAGCGGTATGAAAGCAGATGTTTCCCAGATTCTTAAAGCCTAATCTGCACATCAGGTATGAACATATATTTGGGGGACCATACTCACAGGGCTTCAGGTTTGAAAAAACTGACTTTCCGTGACAATTCCCAACACACCACATCTGAAATTTTAGGGATTATTCTTTGAATGAGTTGTTGATGTGACTTTAATAAGGTTAGGAAATGACCTAATGCAATGGATTCATGCTTTGTTGGCGGTGCTCAGTATTGATACGGTGCTCCAGATAATCCTTTCTGTAATGGACGGCCCCAACCTCCAAAAACTGTCTAATTAGAAGACTATTTTGCACAGGAGGCTGTGCTGCCTGCACAACAAAGCATCCCTAACAAGTAGAACAACTCTCCATTAGGGCTAAGCACGGCAATGACTGTGTTCTAATAGGGCTTGTGTTTTAGTTTGGACCTTTTCTCCCAATTAACCTCGCAGGTCTTAATTTCGAATAACATTTTTGACATCCATAATATACCCTACATTATTAAATATAATAATTAATACAAATAAGTGATTATTTCATAGTTGTTGTTTTTTTAAAGGGTGCTCTCGGTAGCAAGAGGTTAATTGTTCATTTGATGTGCTGTACAGTCTGCTGTACACATGTGAATGATCAGGGAGGCCAAGTCAGAGAAAGAGTCAGAGTAACATGAAGCCTGTGTTTAAACTGAGGCTGTTGCAGCCTTTCAGGATTCCCTGATATCCCGTGTTTGCCTGCACCTAGATGGCCTAAAGAAAGTAAATACATCCCACACACACCACTTACTACTGAAATGACTCTGACCTACGACCCCTTTCTCTGCTGTCGCACTCCCCTGCTGTCTCCCATGGGAACTACCCGCCCTCCTGTCACTCTCTGAATGACAGCTGTGTCCTCTGCTACCAAGAAACAAGTAACATTCAAATTCCACTGTTTTAGTTTTCTTGAGTAAAGCCTATATGAAGAACCAAACAGGCCATCCTAGCTCTGCCATCCATTCTAGCCGTCTTGCTGTTTCTTCCTCATCTGGTGGTGGATTTCACTCTCTTTTCTTAAATAATTAAAAGTTGCACATGATCTGAATCTCAAGAGTACAAACTAGAGGTTGACTGATTTGTGGATTTTTAATGGTCAATGTATTAACTATAGTTTGGTGCAGGAAAAACCTGATGGCCAATTAATCGTTTTATACCCCTACAACGCCAAAAAAAACAATCACGAACTGGATAACTGTTCCTCCGATAACGCTAGTTTGCAATGCATCGTATCTTTGCCAATTAGTCGGTCGACCTCGAGTACAAACAATAAGCTTGAAACATATTGTTTCCCACACATAGACTTCACTTGGACAATTCGCCCGTGTATATGAAAGGCCACCAACGTTTGGCCTCCTTTTGTGCACACACACACAGTCGAGTGGAGATTTCTGCACATAACTTTCTTTTTGGATCATTTATTAAATAATAGTATAAAACAATGCAATACTTTACGTGCAAACTCTAAGCTTGAATTGGGTTGTGTCAATTTTAAATGAAAGGGGGGAAAAAAGATTGCTTGTACATAAGTTGCAAATGCTACTTACAACAGAATATGTTGGTGTCCTTATTGTTGCACCAATTGTGTTTTCAGAAAACAACATTTTAATATAAGCAGTCTAAAGCACCACCATCACAAACTCCTTAATGACCACAGTTACATCAACACTTCACTGACAAGCGTAAACATTTAAATGATAGTAGTTATTACAAATATCTACTGAATGATGTAGATCTCTCGGTGGTAGTGGTCGATTTTACAGATGCCTGGTATTTCAGTGGACATTTTAAGCTTCATATTGTTCAAACAGAATATTTTTCAGTGGCATTTGTCCGACAGATGGGATATATTATTTTGCATTAAATTGTCTTGGCATGAAAACGAAATGGTTTTGGGGTTTGTCATGCCTTGTGGTGTTAGTTTTTCACCTATTCATCAGGAGAACCAGCTTTGTGTTCTCTGATGTGTCTAATACATCTTAAAACCTTCTCAAATATCTTCACCTCAGTCATCACAGTGTCTGTAGGTTTGAATGAGTGACACGTGTTTAATTAATCAATCAAGCTGTGGACTGTTTCGAGGGAATTGCATTGTTTACTTCCTGTCAGTCATGCATGTCTTTTATATGCCTCTCCTGTGTAAATCTGGACCTTTTTTTATATCTATACGAGCAAAATTAGAATTGTGTCATGATGATGTAATGACCCATCTTTGTTTTATAGGTTTCATGCAGTGCGACAGGAAATAAACACATTTTAAATGTTCACGTTTACAACCGTGAAATGGTCAATAGTGAATGACTCACTGTTTTCTGATTATTTCTGAATAATATCAACATTTTGCTCAGTTTTTAGGAACATGATCGAGCTGATGTGAGCCATGAGGATGCTGCACTGAGATGTATTTTACGCCCCAGTGAGAATGCAGCTATTGAGGAAAGCCAGACTCATGAGGGAAAAACAAGAGCAGTAGTCCAAATCTAGACCCTTATTACTCTTTATGAGCATATGGCATAGTTATGAGTAATAAGGGTCACACCGAGCCTCTCAGGCCATTTTGCAAAATAGCATCCCATTTTCCTCAATCACATATCACTCTGGTAATGTTCAAATGCGTCTGTGTGTTGTGTTTATGGGTGTATTTGTCTGTGCACTTGCTTTTCTATCCTTTTGAGGACAAAATAGTTCTAAGGCCTTTAGGAAAACCTCCAAAGAGAGACAATGTTGTGCACCTAGTTTAGAGTCACATGTTTGATTCAATTCAAGAATAATTTAGGATTAAATTAGGGTTGCAGTTACAGTAAATCCTTTGGTTAAAGTAGAGCATATAATGCAAAAATACTACAGTGAATTATGTATTTGTGACCATGTACTTGCATGTTACTATTCAAGCATTTGTATGTGTGTGCGTGTGCGTGTTAGAGAGAGACAGTGCATGTATGTTATGATGGTACAATCTGTTAGTATAGAGTCATTTTAGAGGCAGCACAGTATTACCTTCACCTTGCCAAAATGGACTTGTGTTTTTGTCCATTAAGGTAAATACACCTTCTAGACTTTCTTTTATGCTTGCAGCCGGGCACACAATCATAGGCGCACACACACACACAGGCACACACACAAACAAACGCAAGGACTAAAGTCAAACACACAGCAGCACACTAAAGATGAAGTCTGTCTCTTTTCTCTTTTCTGCTGTTTTCCTGACCATGTTAAGAGCTGTTCCAGATACTACGTCAGTCTCCAGACTTAACTAACTATAAATCATAAATATAAACTATTAAATGTGTGTTTTTTTTATTTTTATTTATTGATTAAATGATTGTGTAAAGCACCTTGAATTTAGGGTGAGTCGTGTCGTCTATCAATCTATGAGTCATCCAGTATACATACTAATATCAATAGATTAGTACTTGTTGCTCATCGATAGAGGTGTGAATCTTCACTGGTGTTTCAGTTACCATAATCCTCAACAATTCGGGTGCACAACGATTCCAGATGCATCTCAAGGTTCTACGTTACTGCACATGGCTACTTTTTCACCATTCAATACAAGTGCTTTCAAAAATGTGATTACAACAGTCGATAATATCAGAAGTTGCATCTTTTCAATAGCAGTGTCTGTGTGACCCATCGCAGTACATTAACATTATTAACACAACACATAGAAGCCTCTGCAGTGCATTAGTGTGTTAATCTCCGAGGTGTTCACATAGCAGCTCTATGACGGGGCACTTAACGTCTAGTGGCCTTCTACATAGTCATAGCTCTTGAACTTGGTTTATTAACAACAGGGTTAACCGCTCTGCGGTTGAATTACAGCTTAAATGTTTTTTTGTTTTTTCTTCAGCCCAACATTGTTGACAACAGAGCAGCTAATAAGCCCTGCCCTTAGTGAAACAGATCAGATCAGAAGAGGAGAGAGAGAAAGAAACGCAACAGACGGTACGTGAAGGCAAAACACTCCCACCGAGCTGAAGTGAAACCAAACACTGCATCGATGCAGAATCGTTCACATCCGCATCACGATGCATCTTATACGCAAGAAATTCCCACACCTCAACTGATCAGTTGTTATCTACCTACTATCCAGAAACATACGTCTGTCTGTTCAGTCCATTCATTTTTCCTCCTCCTGGCAAAGCCTCACCGGTAGGGTTGGGTAGCAAACTCGTGTTTGTCGTACCGGGCCAATCCAGGCATTTTTATTTTGCAGATTGCGATCAGCTATGTTTAGCTATTGAGCCCAATCCGACCCCGTGTTTTTACCCACAAAGCTGTCGTGCACAGGAATGCATCGAGGGCTGCTGTCAACCCTCCAACTCTCCATCTCTCATCTCTCACTTTTAAAGGGAGCGAGAGACAGAAAAGCCAAAAAGATCACCGAGAGGGTTTTTCTTTTGACTTATTTTATTACAAAACAAAACATTGGGCAACAGCTCTCTTAATGCAATGCAGAAATATTAAAATGTCCAGCATACATTGGATTGGTTTTAATAACTATTTTCAAGTGTGCACTTTGCAGCTGTGGTATAAGAGAAGCATCGGGCTGGGACTCGGCAGGATCGGCAGCAAAAGAAACTTGATAGGGACGTCCCTAGAACCCAGTACTTTTTAAGGGTTTCGACCAGCGACCTCACTGTAATATTTGTGATACAAAGCAACACATGTCACAGAGGCGTCCACACACACACGACAGTACTCTCATGCTGTGCCCTGGTGACAGACTGACAGGCTGGAGGGGGGACAGATTTGAGAGAAGAGTGGGAGGTAGGAAGGTTTGTTGTTTTTCTAATTTGCGGGGTATAATATGTTCTAAATAAATAACAATGTTGAAATTGATACATATAGACTTTGCAGAAATTTGCAGAAAGAGTAAAGTACAAAAAAGGTACCTGTAGCTACAGATGGGTGTGCATTTTTATCACTACTTCTAATTAGTTCAGTTGCTTTTTGAATTATTTAAAAAAAAATGTTTAGGATTAGAATTAATTTACATTTTTTTAAATGTAACTAAAAAATGTTTCCAACACCAAGTCACCATTTAAACTCAATAATATCTCACTGGAAACAAATTATGAATCCCATTCCTGAGAGAAGTTTATAAAGAACGGGCGGAGGGCGGAGGAGCTGCCTCTCTCTAAGAATGCCTCTCTAAGAATTTGAACATACCTGACAAACTAAGCTGGACAGCTAGACCACAAACAGACGGCTTTAATTAGCTTGTTTGTAAGAACTGGTTTGCTTTGCTCGTGTAAATGGAGCGGTGGTGGATGAGAGGCTGTGGGCAAAGCAAATTTCAATATCGCTTTTTCTGCGCGTTTACATCACGTTCATGCTTGTTGAACAGGTGTAAAGGCTTTTTACTCCCGAAGGTTTCATTGCACTGTGAGTAATGAACGTAGTTGTTGCAGTTATCTTCACTTCACCGTCTCAACCGCTCTGGTTCGCCTGTCCTTCTTTTTCACACTTGCAGTCTTTCTCTCACTCTGACCCTCCATGTCTGCAACGTCTGTCTTGCTCTCTCTCCGTCGCCCATGAACATACTGTATTCCACTCCAATTTAGAGCTGCTTTCCATTAACGTGTGTTTTGTCCGTCCCTGCAGGCTCTGCACTGCTACACCAGTTGATTTACAGCTCTTATCAAATACATATTGCCAAGCGAGTGAGACGTGCAACCTTTCATTTGCACGCCGCCGCCCTGCAAATTCGACACGCTACATTAACAAGAAAAATGACTGCTGCTATGCATGCCAAGAGCGTGTGTGTGTGTGTGTGTGTGAGATGGTGTCTGTGTGTGTGTGTATATATGTCTGTGTGTGAGAGAGAGAGAAATGGAGGGACAGAAAGGTGAATTAAAAATGCCAAAGGGGGAAATACTGAACAGTAAGTTGTGATTTTAAGCTTTAACATCTGTGTGGGTGAGAGAGCAAGGGAGAGTTTGTATGTTTGAAGGTGTGTAATTTATGACTGCAAGTGTGTGTAGTTTTAACAGTGATGAAGTGTGTGTTTGTGAAAGAGAGTGAGGTCAAACTGGCTGAATGTACCATCCTGGGAGCCCACCAAGGGACACGGCGGGCCAGTGAGGCCTTGAATGTGGAAAGACAGAATTAGTCCTATTTTTAACTGATCTGTGTGAAGTCCAAAAGCACAAAACAACCGCTTGTATATATTTTTACTCAAATTTATAAAAATAGATAAATTAAAAAGAGTTTTTATTATATTGGCCATATAAAAAATTGGTGTCTAATTGGGTTATCGCAGATTATAGGTTAGACTTTTTCTCTTGTAAAAATTTTCCATTTTACAGATTGTGAAGAGAAAGAAAATTATTCAATTAGGTTTTCAGCTGCAAAGTGTCCGTCCAGTGTAAATGTCAGTCAGCTGTATCAGACATTTGTTCTATTTGTGAAGTTGGTTCTACATGATCAGGGATGGGGACGCACAGACATTACTTTTTCTCAGACCAAGTACAAGTATTTATGAGTACTTGCCGATGCCGAGTACCTATTCGAGTACTTAATACCATTACAGTCATAACGCTAACTTTGAAAGCATGTTTTGATTTTCATCAGATCTTCTTCCCTTTCTGACAAATTCAACATACAACACAAGTCTGTTGTTGACGGTTCAAAATTGAACTTTGTGTTTTCCTGATACAAACGGAGCATAGTTTGCAGCAGGGATATTGATGCTTACACCATTTAACCCTGCTGTTAATCAACAGTTTCAAGGAATAGTTCTTGGTCCACCTTAAAGGCCAGCGCGCCTGAGCTGGAGCAGTTAACCTCGGGGCTTCACTTTAATCAGCAGAACTTGGCTCAGGTCTCCTCACGGTTCTTCAGAGGTTTACCATGTATTCACTGTCAGATGTACTCCCACTGCACTGCTGCATACACAGCTGTACTGTTACTGCTGACTTCATACTCATCGTTACGCACACACTCTTTCTTGATCGGACACTGGCTAAAGTTACGCTTGGGTTGCAATACACTGGCAGAAACGCTGAGAGGTTTTGCTAGGCAGACACACAGCCGACAACCTCGCAGCCAAACTAATTGATGAGATGGAGGCTTACTGGGGACGGCCTGTTTTGGGATACACTTCAGCTGCCGATGAAGGATGGATTTAACCTGTTCATGCATCAGGTTAATGTTGCTGCTGTGCAACTTATTAGGATCAGCTGATGAGAGGTCAGCGACACTTTTGCCATCGTGATATCGGGTGCTGTTTTATAGAAGTAGTTTTACAAGTACATGAGCACGGTATCGGTGCAGCCCTCGTTAAGATTAGGTTTAGGTTGGGGTTGGGCTTAGGCATGTAGTGGTAAAGGTAACTAAATGCATAGTAAGTCATTGCATTGCCCTCCTACTGTGAGTGACAGAAACAAACTTTGTTGTGTTCAAACATCTTAATGATTTAATAGTTGAGTGAGACACACAGATCTGCAGCAATGGACTGTAAATGTGTGTAAGATGGACTGTGACTTGGTTTATAACAATGGCACACAGACTCACGCGTGCGCACACACACACACACACACACACACACACACACACACACACACACACACACACACACACACACACACACACACACACACACACACACACACACACACACACACACACACACACACACACACACACACACACACACACACACACACACACACACACACACACACACACACACACACACACACACACACACACACACACACACACACACCCCGACAGGTGTAATCCATGGCTCATTAATCGCTCTGTGACCTTCCCGAGGTGTTTGGTTATCCACAGCCTGACTGAGCTTGCTGGTTAATAGATATTTACTACGCACGCACACACAAATAAGAGACTTGGCATGTTAACAGATCATAATGTTATTAGAAGGTTGCATTATTCACACTTTTCAACGAATACACGTACTTTGCAACTAAATTCTATTCTGTGTCAATAGTGGCGCAAATAATGGCCTCATTACTTCTGGCATACACACAAATATAATTGACACACATTGTAAGGAATGCAATGGCATCAGACTCACGAATGCAAAACAAAATGTACTATATACCTACACACAAAAAAACAAAATCCAAGTAAACTCACACGGTTCAGTGACTGTTTCTCTGCAATTAAATCCACTAGTCCACCCCGTGGATACAGAAATACATGTACACACAAAATATCAGGAGGGGGGTCAGAGCATGAGATGCACAACCTAATTATTTCTATACTACACGCACGCACGCACGCACGCACGCACGCACGCACGCACAACACAATACAATCACGGTCTCTTACTTTTTATTATTGACTTTTCTCACACCAGCAGACAGGCGGAAGAGATTCAGCTTCAGGTACGTGTCTGTTCAGCCCACTGCACCATCTGTCCCAACTCCCCTATTAAGTGTCCAGCAAAGTCTTCCTTGATTTATGACTGTGTGTGTGTGTGTGTGTGTGTGTGTGTGTGTGTGTGTGTGTGTTTACTTAAGACTATACTAATAAGCTATGTGAGAACAATACGTGTAGGTGTTTGATGCATGACATGTTCAATCAGTCTCAGAGCCCTAAATGGCTACTCATCCATTCTACTAAGTGGAGATTCAACAAGGGGAGAAAGAAACCTGTGATGGAGAAGAAAGAAAGAAAGAGGCAGGAATATAGAATAAAAGAAATGGAAAGAATGACAAAAAGTCAATATTGCAGATGCTGGTATCAAACTTAAAGTTTCATCAACAAATATCTTGAACCACATCACCAGCAGCTTTTATTTCAATTCAACAAACCTCAATTCTGCTAAACATATAGCGACACTTATCTGTCAGAAACAGACCTGAGATCAGGGTGATTAGAATTTAACCAGGAATGTTTATTTATTGATAGTCAAAATTTGCATCATGTAGAATAATAAGTGTTTTAAAGGGACATGTTTACAGTTGTTTGTGTGAACATTTCTATCTTAGTCCTGGTAGTAAGTTGGTAAGTTAAATTGCCTTAATATTGTTGTAGGAGAAACCAAACATCGATCATCCCTTCAAGCGGCACAAGCCCAGGATCCATGATAAGGGTCTGAATGAGAGGGAGCTTGTGTGCATCCATTGTTATCAATACTGTCAGTGTTTCTGCTGATAACGGGGGCCAGCACAGCGAAAGAAAAAGACAAAACCGTAGTGAGAGGAGAGAGAGATGTTTGATGTGTTTTCATCGTACCTGGCTGCAGCCCCCGACGCACCACTTCTCATGTCCATGAGTTTGTCACTTTTCTGAACGGTAGAGTGACAACGACAGAAAAGATGAAGTCAGTGTCAGTCAAGGAGCCATGTAACATTTTGACCAAACAACAAATACCCATCTTCATCTGGAAAAAGTCAAATTTGTAATTTCTTCAACTTGTACATTCTTGAAGGGTTCGTGACTAGAGAGCACCCTTGTTCTTTTTACAGTGTAAGTTGTGTTGTCTCTCTGATCATATTGCTACTTGTCAGAAAGAAGCTAGAATTGTACTGCAGTGGAAGAAAAATAAGTGAAATCTAGCATACTTACTTTTTACACCTTTTGTATGTAAAATAAGAGTAAGAAGACGTGTTGACAAAGTATTTAGCTGACCTATGACCCTTCATCTTGTTAGGCTTCCTTGCTGCCCACCTGCCTTTCCTCTTTTTCTTTCTCACCATTCATCTCCTCCACCCTCCTTGTGTCATTCCACCTCATACGTCACCCCTTCCTCCCCCCCTCCTCCCTCCCAACCTTGGTGATGTATGGCTACTTTGAGACACACTTTACTGTGGTCGAGTTCCTCTTCTTCACTGAAGTCACAGGGACTTGTTGTTTAGCATGCACATATGTCCTCACACCTGTTTGTCCCTTCGTTTGATTCTCCGTGTGTGTGAGTGGATTTGTGCTGCAGGTGCATTCTGTTTGTGTGTGCTAACTTTTGTGCGTGCATGTGTTTGTGTATGTATGCATTTGTGTGTTTGTAGCTGTATCTCTCTGGTGGTCCTACAAATAGCTGATACAAATTACATCCCAGCATCAGCCATCTATCTGTGTGTGCGTGTGTGTGTGTGTGTGCCATCCCTACATGACCATTCTTGGTTAAAATTACTTTTCTCCGCTACGCTTGACGTTTCTCTACACTAGTTTCCTCCCTCTCGTCCTCCTTTCAGGATTGCTCTGTGCCTCGATACTGTAAGTCTTATTTACATTCACAGCCGGGCTGAATTCCCCAGGAGACCCACAGTCGTCCAGCGTGATGCCTCGACAAAGACGAGCGATGCTTTGTGCGCTGGCCTATCCTGGCTCCCTCAAGTTTGAGCTCAGTTTGTCTTTCTTGTTGTTGTTGTTTCGGTTTTTCTGTCTCTCTCTCTCGTTCTCGCTTTGTTTACTGAGTAACTCAGACATCAGCCATAAGTGTGTTAATGTCTCATGTTTGTAAATAAATAAATACATAAAAAATGTTGCTTGATACCCGTACAGCGTCTCTAGACTGTATATAATAAGTGGATGTAGTCATTGTGACGTCACCCATTGATTTTAGGACTGCCGTTATGAAGCTTAAAATACGCCGATTACGCTGTCGCCATCTTGGATTACGACCATCGGCATTTTGGTTTTATTTGCAATCAATGAACAGAAGTTACCATATTTGGAATGCGGAGGAGTGACGTAGAGACACTTATATGGCTCTTGTAGCGGCAGAGGCCCGTCAATCACAGTAAGCCCCCCCCCCTAAAGTAGTTTGCTTTATGGTCTATTTGACTCTAAATGAACCACCATTTACTAAATGAACATCATGCTGTATTGAAGAAGACTTCAAAATAACGATTGGGACCATAAACTCAGTTTACAACGTTTACTGAGGGAGTGTATATATATTGCACAAGACGTGATCCTGTGTTGTTCATCGACTCAATAAGTGAGGAAGATGTAAGAATTATTCTCAAAATGAACTGGAAAATTGATCAAATATTTATGTACTGAATCACACTTTTAACCTGTCAACGATCTGACTTACTTTTCCCTTTGAACGTTTTCAGAAACACATCTTAGCATACTGTTTAGCAAAAGTAAAATAAGTCATTTGCTCCGGACGGTGGGCAATGGTGGTATTCGTCTTATGGTGGGTTCAACATAATTGTCTTACAATGCTCCAACCTATTGGTAAAATACATGGTAACTACATATTGTAGACTGCATTCATTTTCATCAGGATAGCTTAACTATTCTACGTGCACAATGTGAATACAGTTAGAGCGTATTTAAAAGCCTTGCCACCTGTATCCTTGTATTTCGTTAGTAGATTTTTTTTGGGATCTATCTGATCCTTCCCGTGTCTGTCCATCGGCCTCTACTCTCCTCTTCCAAAACTGTAAGACCCAGGAACACCAATGACAGTATTATGGCCCAGTAATTGCAGTGGTGCTGGGTTTGGTCCTGGGATACCATCCGTCTCCAGGCAGCCAAACTACTTTTCAGGAAGCAACCACTGGAACTGATTTACCTCCGAATTTATTCGAGGCACCACTCACTGCTTCCCTCTTCTCTTCAGTTTGTGCACTTATTCTTTCTTTCATTTCACATCACCTATTTTCTCATCTTTTTTTCAATCTGGATTTAGTGTTGCCCTCTTCTTCTGTTTATCCTCCATCACTTTATCTCACGTTTTACTCTCTGTTTTACATTTCTTTGTCAAACTGTAGTTTTACTATTGAATAAGTGGTGAAGTTGGTTTACGGCTCTATTATAGCTGCTGACACGTACCTGCTCTTTACTTTTACTTTACTTTACTAATTAAGTTGTAGATAAGAAACATCAATTCAAGGAATAAAATCATTCGGACATTAAAAAAAAGTGTTTGTGTGGCTCAAGTGAGGGTTAAACAATGATTGTGTGTTTGTGGAGAATAAAGTGAACCTTTAGAATAACCGGTGGATGGAGTTTATAAAGAATAAAAATGTTTACCGGTTTGTGTTTGTTTGATATGTGGAAGGTGAATGAATTCAGCCTCTATTATAAAACAGTTGGATGGTGTTTGAGATTTTATGTGTGTGTGTGTGTGTGTGTGTGTGTGTGTGTTAGTGGTGAAGTTATAGGCTCCTCCTTTGGAGAGGCCTCGGTTCCATTTTAGGAGGCAGCCATGCTTATAAATCGCTTGATGTTGTTTTGCTGCAGCACAGGGGAAACATGCACAAGAGATGAAAAGCATTTGAAAATGAAGAAAAAAAATGAATGACAAAAGGTGAAAATGGGCTGATTTCAACAACAACAAAAAAGGTGTCTCTTTTGTTGCCTTCTCCCTCACTCTTTTTCCACCTGAGTGATTGTGGCTCGCCAGTGTTTTTGATTGTTGGTTTCCCTCTCAGACTGCTTTCTTGAATAGCCAGATCAAAGCAGAGACATCTGAAAGTTTTTGTGGCACAGACGAGTGAACAATGAAATAGTTTCTGGACCAAACCCCCCCCCCCCCCAAGTGAAAAGTTTGTCTCCGTTTTGGGTTCCCTATCAAAGAAATGGAAATTGTTTTATTTCACAGGCTAAGACTACTGACCCTATCAAATGGGTGAGAGAGAGAGAGAGAAATACGTTGTTCCATATTTGGAAGTATAGTTTTCTGGCATTGCATTGTGCTGATGGATTCATGTGCAGGAAGTTTTATTTCATATGCCTAGATGATTTAAGTATTTATGTGTGGTAAAGTGTTGTGTTCTTGTTGTCTGGTTGAGTTCCTCTTCTCTTACAATGGGTTGTCTGGTATCAAAATGTGATGCGTGTCTCCATTAAGTTAAGAAATATTCAATCTTTTCCTTGTTTGTACAGCTGGTATCTGCATTCGCCCCATACTTAGGGTTGACTTTTATTTGTTTATTTTATTTTAACTTTCTACACTATACGGCCAAAACTACATCACAGGAATGTCCATGTAGCCTTTGAAACAGTTGGCTTCATCCCAAGATTTTACGACGCTACATTGCAAGCATACATGAGACGGGCACCTGGCGAGAAGAAGTGGCCATAAATGCAAGCAATAGGCCTATAGCACATCAATCACTATGTACTGTTGCTGCAATAAGCCATTTTCCACCTGATTCTCCCCTCTAGACAACCAACAAGTATTACACAACCAATACAACACAGGCATGTAGGTTTCAGCAGGTTGGACAGGTTTGTCCATTAATTCCTTCCACCCACGGTGATGCCTTGTCTATGTGAAGTAATGGTGATTCCATCCCATGAGCAGGTTCTTTCTAAACGCATCGTTTGATATACATTTACACCTTGGTGCTTCCGGTTGAGGACCAATCATATTGAATGCGTAGGCTACGTCTGCTGTGTGTTTCCACCTTAGATGAATCTTTTCTTTGTTGTTATAGAGAATATGTTCAGGGAAAGGACCCACGCCTTTTTAATACCACATGTAAATGGGACCTGAATGCCTCTCGACGACTGATTTACCTGGAAAAAGCTCCCTTTCGAGTTGTTGCTCGTACCTAACCTAACAAGGTGCCTGAGTGAATGCTATCTCATTCCTGTGGGCTTCCATATAATTGTGTATTCTGCACCACATTTGTTCAGGTCTATGGAATAATTATGTGACCTCTGCTCAACTGCTTAGGTGTAGGACAGTGTCTCCTGCAAGAATATTCTTTGACTGATATGTTGAGATGTGACTACAAAATATGCACTTTTTCTATGTTGGGATGATTCATCGTCGGTGATATCAACTTGCTCAAAACGAATAAGTACACTTAAATTGATTGACCTATCACTTATTTTAAGATTGAGTTACGTTTCCTGACTACTTTGGATATAAAGATGGACAGTTTATACAGTGTCGAGGTTCACAGTGTCCGGGAATCTCCAAACCAAAGAGCTCTTTTCTTCTTCTTTCCTCACATCTCTTGTGTTGAATTGCACCTGTGTCTAGCAAATCAAATCTGTCTGGACTTTGAATTTCAGAAGAAGAATGGTCTCCCAGCAATATCTACCAGATGCCTTTTGCTGGGCCATTCATGCTTCTCCTCTGCATGCCTTTTACTGTTTGGAATAATATCAGTGTTTGACTTCACAGAAGAGGTATGAGGACCAACTTGTGGGGACGCCTTAACCATTAGAAATATCTTTGGGGAAAAATAAAATGTTATTATAGTTTGGCCAAAGTTTATGTGATGCTAAAAGTAAGAAATGCATGCGTGTGTGAGCATTGGGTTAACTGTTGACAGGGATGCAAATATAATGAACCTCCTCTTCATATTGACGAATGCAGTGTAATCATCCTGAAACGTGGCTGCTTGCTACATTTAACATCAGGACACAGACATGTGGGAGTTTTAACACGCTTGTATTTCTGGCCCCCCATTTACAAAATGTAATACATTTCACCCAGTTGTGACATCATATACTGTTTCTTTCACTCTCATAATACATTTATGTTTCTTCAAATATCAGCTTTTGGCCTGACAGACTAAAGTTAGGTGGCTAATTTAGGCGACCGTGTTTCCTAAAAAAAATCTGTTCATATATAACCATTTTGTAGGCAGAAAAATGCCGGCAGGATTTAAGAGGAATGTGGAAAGCGAGAATTTTGAAAAATGATAAAGTGTGATGTAAACGTTTTGTAGAATTGGCCAACATCTAGCATCAACACTGTTTTCTGGTGATGGGGTAGAAAAGACTGTAGCCTTGGTTGGATATTAAAACAAACTTGATACAAAACTTGGAAAAATGTGAAAAGCTCAACCCTAATCAAGTAGACCTTAAAGAGAACATTTGCCACCTAATTTGGATGTCCAATCAGTGTTGATGGTGTTTGTGGTGTAACAGACCATAGTGAATATGTTGTTCAGTAACTTGTTATTGGCCATCAGCATCCCGCTTATGTAAGTATTATCAAAAGAAATAGACTTGAAGCATGAATAAACACTTTAGTTCAGGTCTTGGTGAGACACAGCCGACAGCTGGCTGCTCAGATTACAATGGAAAACACAATACAGGAGGTACTTAATATTTGCGGGGATACAGTGATCTGTGGCTTATAAAGGAAGTGGGACAGCCAGTGGCCCCTACGCCCTACATCCGGTTTCCATATTCAATTATAATGTTTATGCAAACAACCACTATAGATGGCCATAGCAAGTAAAAGGATAACATTTTTGACAGTTTACACTGACGTCAGACAGGACTTTGCCCAACTCTTCCTCGTGACTCTTCCTCATGACTCCTCCTCGTGACTCTTCCTCGTGACTCTTCCTCGTGACTGTCGATGTAAATTGGCAAAGCGAATAAGTAGTTTATACATTTTAGGATGTAGCAACTACAAGAGCAGATGGACTCAAAGAGGAGTTAGTTTTGTGCCCTGATGCTCCTGATGTTCCTGATGTTGCTGATGCTCCTGATGTTGCTGATGCTCCTGATGTTGCTGTGGCAGATGGCCGTCTCCTTCCCTCCAACACTTTTCTCCTGTTATTTACCCCTCTGTGCTGCCTTTGTCTTCTCCTTCCATCTTTCTCTCTCATCTTCTGTCTTCTCTCTCTCTCTCTCTCTCTCTCTCTCTCTCTCTCTCTCTCTCTCTCTCTCTCTCTCTCTCTCTCTCTCTCTCTCTCTCTCTCTCTCTCTCTCTCACCCCCAAACTCCCCTTTCTCTCTATTCTCTGCCAAGGTGAGTAATGTTGTGTCAGAACAATGGCCTATTGTGTTTTATTGAGCTGCCCATGTCCTGCTCTCCATCTCGCTCTCCTTTCCTCCTCTTATTCAGTATGCCTGCGTCTCCTCCTCTCCCTCTTTTCCTTTTATTTTCTCCCCTTTTAGAGCTTTTGACTGTGTCTTTCCAAGGTATTTTAAGGAAGGATGGGTTGATGAATGAAGTCAGGGATGGTTGGGTGGATTGAATAAATACATTTAGAAAACCTGTGTGCAGGTAGAACAAGGGAGATAATAAAAGCGGATCAGATGGACGTACGGATGGATGGATAGTCCACTGGAAAGAATAATGAATGTAGAGTAGAAATAGATCAAGAAAGGGGGATGAGGGAGAGATGCATGCCTTTCTATTCAACTCATGATTCAAGAAATGGTGATTTGGAGTAAAAAGAAGGAAGAGAGGCGATGCTGGATGATGTTCTGGGTATTCATGGAGGAGTACAGGATGGAGGAGAAGACAGAAAGGGATGAATAGAAGGATGGTGTTGTGAATAATGACTGGTCGGTGTTAAGGCCTTAATCAATGCTTGATTAATATTAATTCCTGTAGCCCTGGCAGAGGGGCGGGGTTAACCCAACACATCCTTCTTAGATTGATTAGGGAGAGGGCACCAAGGGCGTGCTAACATTGCAGCTCACACACACACACACACACACACACACACACACACACACACACACACACACACACACACACACACACACACACACACACACACACACACACACACACACACACACACACACACACACACACACACACACACTCGTCTTCCTCTCTCTCTCTCTCCCTCACATACACACACACACACTCGTCTTCCTCTCTCTCTCTCTCCCTCTCACATACACACACACTCTCGTCTTCCTCTCTCTCTCTCCCTCACATACACACACACACACACACACACACACACACACACACACACACACACACACACACACACACACTCTTAGAATGGCTCATGCATCCTTTGTGCTGACTTTGTGTATGAACTCTCAGGACCTCAGCTTGTGAAGCATCCTGCATTTTAACCTCTCGCACACACACACACACACACACTGTACACACACACACACACACACACACACACAGAGAGAGAGAGGGAGAATGAAAGGGAGGGGGAGAGAGAGCTCTAATTCCTAACCTTTCTGGTTGCTTAGTCAGTTAGTAGCATACACATGAGGCCATAATTGATTTGATTTTTTTCCACAACAAACTATCTAAAAATAACAACTGAGAGTTTCTTGCCAAACTCCAAGTCCAGCCCACTCCTCGGGAATTTCATGGAGGACGTTTTGTTTGGTTTCCCTTTATTTAAACATTATACAAACGGCTTGCATGGAAGAATTATCAAAAGATCCTAATAATCACATACATTGTTCAACTTTAAAAATATAATTTTCTGTCGCAGAATGGTCTTGTCTTGAGAGGTTGTTGCAATTTATCGAGAATCGCTGTATTGTGATACCATTGTTGTCGTGGACAACGTATCCTAATAGTATCGTATTGTGAGTTACTCTGATTCCTTTTCTTTAGACCTGCTGCTGTTTTGTTACCTTCTGTTCTCTTACTTTCACTGGTTCTGTCCTTGCATTTCACTCCCTTTCTTTCTTCCAGTCTCTCTGATTAAGGGCCTGTTGTGACCTCGACACACACACACACACACACAGGTGACCTTGGTTGGCAGTGAGAGACAGCATTTGAAGATTTAGGGATGGTCTTGGCTTTTTACTTCCTTGTGGCTGTATTTGATGGAGCACCGTTATTTGGTGGACTGCATAGCTTATAGGCCTGCACTGCCACAGAGCGCAAGATGGACTGACGGAACAAACAGCCCACTGTAATACGGCATGAGGCTGATCAACATAACAATATACAGTCATTTGTGAGAATACAGGGGGATGTTCAGACATTTCCTGCATAATGTACATAAATCATGGCGTCACGGTGGTGCAGTGGTTAGCACACTGTGGAGTTTTGCTTCCTCCCACAGTCCAAAGACGTGCAGCTCAGGTTGATTGAGCCTGTGCTAGCACGCTGACCTGTACAGGGTGCACCCTGCCTTCGCCTAATGTCAGCTGCTTTATTGAGCAATAAAGAACAGTTGGGCAAAAAATGTAATGGAACAATTCTCTCTATCAGGCAGTCGCCAAATGATTCAGTGTGACGCACGTGGTTGTCAGCTAAACTGAAAGTGAAGATGATCTGTTGAGCGCTGGCTCCACAGCAGCAGTGCAGTTTGTGTGGACTCATGAGGTAGAGTTCTTGGGACACTCTGCTCTTTGGTGTCATTGTGTAGATCTGTTTGTCTGTTTAAGATGTATGTGAGCTTGAAATGGATCGGTTTAGTACCTATTGTGTTCTGGTGTGTGTGTGTGTGTGTGTATCTTTCCGCCTGTCTTTATTTTTTATTGTCACTCTGAGTCATTCTCTCGGTTTGTTATCTGGCCTTTCCTCTGTTTTGCCCTCTTTCAATCGTTTGGCATCTCCTTTCAGTGTTATCTCATTCCATTTGATCTCCTCCATTCAGTCTTCCTTTTTACTCTCACCCAATCTCTCGTTTTAAGTATCTCTTTAGCTCATCCTTTCTTTCTCCTCTCACCTCAACCGCTCGTCATTTGCTTTATTTTATTTTTTCATTTTCACAACTCCATTTCTTCTCTTTTCTCTCTTTGCATATTAATCATTTTCACCATTTTATTTCTTGCTGCCATCATGTGGTCATCAAAAAGAAATGAGAAGCCAAAGTGTGGACTAACTAGGCTGCAGCTAACGGTTATTTTAATCATTGATTTAATATAATTGTTTTCTGCAATAATTGATTATCTGTCTCGTCTCAGAACATTTTAGAAATGCCCTTCATAATTCTCCACAGCCCAAATATCTGACCAACAGTTCAAAACCCAAAGATTTTAAGTTTACTATCATTAATGTCATCTGTAAAACCTCACTGGATACATGTTATGTACCAGCAGACCTTCCCCATATCCCCCAAAAGAAAGGAGGACCACAGGACCTAATGACTACATAACAGTCGCCCTGACCTCTGTGGTCATGAAGTCATTTGAGTGCCCCTCATCGACCTTAGGAACCAAAGCCAGGATCCAGGTTTAAGGACTTCAGCTCTGCCTCTAATACCATTATTCCGGCTCTGCTGCAGGACAAGCTCCCGACTCCACCTGCAGTTGGATACCAGACTTCCTGTCCGACACCAAGCAGCACGTGAAGCTGGGGAAACATGTCTCAGAGTCCTGGACATTCTGCACCAGTTCCCCTCAAGGCTGCTTTCTTTCCCCTCTGCTCTTCTCCCTCTACACCAACAGCTGCAGCTCCAGTCACCAGTCCTTCAAGCTCCTGAAGCTTGTGGACCACACCTTTATTACTCATCTCTGGTGGGGTTCAGTCCACCTGCAGGTGGGCGATTAACCATCTGGTTATCTGGTGTGTTCATAACTCCTTAGAGCTAAACGCTCTGAAGACGTTTGTGGATTTCACCTGAACCCATCACCTTGTTTGACTCCCCTGTCGACACCATGGAGTCCCTCAGATTCCTGGACTACATCATCGTGGGATCTGAACATCAGCGCCCTAATAAAAAAAGTGAAGCAGAGGATGTACCTCCTGATGCAGTTGAAGAAGTTCAGTCTGCCACAGACAATGATGGTTCACTTCTACACTGCCGTCATCAAATCTATTTTCACCTCCTACGTCACCATCTGTTACGCTGCTGGCCGAGCTAAGGACGAGGTCGGGCTGCAGCGCATCATCCGCTCTGCTTGGAAGGTGATTGGCTGCAATCTTCCGTCCCTCCAGGACCTGTGGAGGCGGGCAGGGACAATTGTAGCTGAGCTGACCCGCCCACCCTGGACACAAACTCCTTGAATCACTCCGCTCTGGCAGGAGGCTGCGGTCCACCAGGACCAGAACCTCACACCACAGCAACAGTTTATTCCCATAGCAGCTGGCCTCATCAACAAGGCCCAGCACATATTTCTGGACTGTTATCTCTGTGCATTGGATTTGCACATCCCAATGTATATGTTTCTGCACATTCTTGCCTAGCTTTTTTTTTCTTTTTAAATGGTTACATTGTACATATTTCCTAACTTTTGAATAGTATTTTTTCATATTTTTATTGTCATTTCTTTTGATTCTATATCAATATTTCTTGTCTATGCACCAGTACACCAAAGCAACTTCCTTGTATGTAAAAACCTATTCTGGTATGACAAAGAGAAGTATCAAATCATTCGGAGTATGCAAATGTTTGGCATTTCGGAAAATAAATCAAAATGATTATTCAATTATTAAAGCAGTTGACGACCTTTTTATATTTATGAATCGATGAACTGGCTAATTGTGGCAGCTCTGCATGCTGGCTTTATTAGCCAGTTCATAACAGCTGTGTTAATGAGTATTTGCGTTAATGAGGGTCACTGGGCGTACCTTAATGATTGTGTCACGGTCACATGGTTGTCATTTCCTTATTGATTTGTTGCTGAACATTAAGAGACTGCGCCTGTTCGAGGCAACAATGAAGGGAAAATGGGCGATACTACATGTTGGGGGTGATGGGAACACAGCTCAAGTAAGACCTGCACCCTGTCTGTGGCAACTACAACCATAGCATTTTGAATCTGCTGAGGCCTGTCCGTTAGGATGAGTAGCCTCAAGGCTGAGTGTTAATTCACATCCCCACATGTCTTTAGTACCTGTGCTGTGGCATTTTACACGCTGAACAATGAATGGTAACTACTGTAGCAAACACGGTTGTGATAAATGCTGAAGATTCATCAAGTAAATAGTTTTTATATGATTATTCAATTTACCCTCTTGGGCCTGAGGAAAGAGGAAGGACAGAGATGGAAGAGAAACAAAAGGTTTAAAAGTGTCTGTGTGTGCATACTGTATGTAAGTTTGTTTTCTCAGCAGCAGCAAGTGAGAAGTTGGAACACATCTCGTCCAATAAAGGCTGGTGTTTCTCAGTGCACAGACATTTTTTAAGCTAACTAATAGCAGCCTGTTGGCCCTATAAATCACCAGAACAGAAATAAAAATGAATCCATCCCCAAGATGGAGAGGAGAGCACCATGCCAGGACATCATTTTAATACAGTTGTATATGTGTACGTGTGTATTGGGTTTGTGCAGTTAAAAAAAGAAGACAAATATCGGAGAATTGTCCTTGTGTTCAAGATAAATGTGTGTGTGGTAGGCTAGTCTGCTTTTTCTTTTAAAAATAATAATAATAACCTATTCAGCTCATTTTTGTACGTCAGCGCCAACGTTCATAAAATTAAGAAAAAACTCTAAATTGTAAAAATAAAGTTGTTGTCAATACTAATGCGCTAACGGACGCTACAATGCTAAACTGAAAGTTTCGTCTCTGTCCGTAAACAGCAGCAGTCACAACACACTGCACACGGTGGTGCAACGGATCATAAACCTCCGTTCTTTTTCTTCATAAAAACTCACAATTCAAATGATAAGGAAATAAAAGATTGTATTTGTATAAATTGAAACAAATCTTGTCATTAGTAGGTTTAATGATGTATTATAAGCTGCTTGTTGTGAAAACCTTCAACCAACTGGATTTATTCAACTTTCTCACCAACACGAGATCACATTAAATGTACCTTTGCCCAATACTCATTTGTAATGAACAGAGCCTGAACGCATCATAATGTAACCGAGCGGAACCTTTATTCGTTAGCCGTTACCGGTGCAGCTCTCCTCCGGTTCATTTAAACACGTTGCATTATCAGAGATCGACAACTACAAAAGCATATAAGCCAATGTCCTGTTCGCATATAACTGAATACACTGAGTATTGGCAGATAACGATGGTCAGAGAAACTTTATTTCACACTGTGATGGTTAATGTTAAACTGTGTATTTAATCCGCTGTTCACGTCTGTGCCAAATCACGAGTGGGGATCCGTACGGACCGACAGTGGCCCGTCGCACCACTACTAAGGATGTAATTGTGTCATTGTGCTATTGTATAGAAGAGACCAGCTGATCGGAACAGCTGATATCATGATTGACATCCCCGAACAATGACAGCAAGGGAATTATGAGTGAGCATGCATGAGAGGGGTGGATGGCAGATGTTTGAGAAATAAACTACAAGCCTAAGCATGCAAGAGTACAGTCTTCCTGACTGAACCTCCGCTGCAGCTTCATCTCACTGGAAACAAATCAATAACATCAATCATATTCCTGACAACAGTACTCAATGAAATTTATGAAAAGAATGAAGTCCTTCCTCCTGCCTGCAGACAGAGCAGATTAAAACATAGATTTTTCTACAATAGGTGCCGTTGATAAAGTATTGTCTTTATATTTGTGGCACTTACTTTCATTAATGAGCGTAGTTGTAATCTCAAAACCAGCTTAACATCGGGTTGTGGTAACCATCCCTCGGTAAAATCATTTTCCTATTCATCCTGTTTCAGGAGTTTTTCATGCATGTTCATATCGCAATGACGATTAAAATATTATTATTGATTGAACACTACTCTAGCGCTGGTTTCCAGCCGGTGCCACTGCGTACCGTTCCGGCTGTGATCTGGTTTTGTTCCGTCTTCTGCTGGACTTCATACGACGATGTATAAAGAAGCGGACTGTTTTGCCTCAGTGATGCGCTGTGTGGTGAGACTATACGTGCGTTGTCTAGAGTGGCTGCTAGAAACACATGATCAGACTAGATGCTTCTTTTATTCAGACAATGCATGTCGGCCGTTCATCTTTATTCTCCAGGCGAGTAATATTCTCACCGGAGTTCCACGAAAATCCATTTTTCTCAGTGGGACAGATTTGCTTCACAAACAGCTCGTGGGCACGCAACAAAACGCTACGAAGTGAACTGAGTTGTTGTGAATTCCACCAGATTGATATGATGCTCAAACCTTTAGGATATGTCACACCAGATGGGCTATTCTCATTGCAAAGCCCTTACAGGAATTCTCAAGTCACCCGTTTAGCTGCTGGTTCATTTGGAAAGTTTGGTTGTAAATTTGCTCACAGTTTGTGATTGTGACTTGATGTTTGCTCACAGTTTGTGATTGTGACTTGATGTTTGCTCACAGTTTGTGATTGTGACTTGATGTTTGCTCACAGTTTGTGATTGTGACTTGATGTTTGCTCACAGTTGTGATTGTGACTTGATGTTTGCTCACAGTTTGTGATTGTGACTTGATGTTTGCTCACAGTTTGTGATTGTGACTTGATGTTTGCTCACAGTTTGTGATTGTGACTTGATGTTTGCTCACAGTTGTGATTGTGACTTGATGTTTGCTCACAGTTGTGATTGTGACTTGATGATCCCTTCAGAGTTTCCTCAAAGCGTTCTCTTTTAGAGCATCTCTGCATCCACTTGATTGCTTTTTTTTAGGTCTCCTATCCTTCCAAGTTTCATTGTCAGTCAAGTCAACATTTCATTGGATCTATGAACGGTATTGCAAATGTTTTTGAGACGAGCTCTGCTGCTCTCCCAAATCCATGTTGCTTTCTCAGACTGCAGGATTTAATTCAGGTGAAGTTTTGCCGACAGTTTAATACTGTGTGGCAGATAAGAAGCTTTGATATGTGAGATTAGATGGTTTGTCCCTCAAGTCTTCCATCCTCAACAAAAATAATCTTCCATCAATTTGAGATAAAAAATTCAAGTCCCCAGGTATTCAGCCAGGAAGTTTGCACAGATACTTTAGTTCAGTTCAACTGTGTAGGCGTCCGCATTTTGGGGAAGTAATGAAAAATATTCATTCAGCATGTTTGACTACATTTATTGAATTGCTACATCGTGTTGTTGGAAAAGACCATACATTGGAATTTAGTATAACAAAATAATCTAATGACAAAATAAATAGGCCATTTTCCTTTTTTTGACCAGCAGCGCTGATATCTACAATAAGCTGGCTTTGGCCTAGACAACTTATCGCTCTATCTCTAAAAGATGCAAATTAAATCAGTTGTTTATGAGATTGACAAAATCTGACGTTACTTGCAATCGGAAAGTCTGAATCCGTCTGGTCTCTCTACCAAGTTAGTGCTAGCATTTATTGCTAGCTGTCTGTCAAATTCAAACAATTGCCCGGGGTTCTCATTTAACATGACGGATCCACACTAAATGGAACTTGGAAATGTGCGCACGTGGCTCCGTCTCAGACCTCGCCCTCTACGCGCCCATGTTCAATTACATGCTCACTGAAAAGAACCTCCGAAATTTGGATGCATGGCATTGAAACTGCTGATCAATGGTTCTTTACCGGGAATCGCGGCAACTACCGAGAGGAAGACCAAGAAAGGATTCTTTTCCTTTCTTCTTCTTCCTAAGCGTTTTAAAAAGAGACTGAAATCACTCTGTGCTCACAGCTATAATAAGCCACATAGAAGCAGCTTTGGGTTGTGTGGAGACATTGAGTTTTAAGAGGCTGGGAAACACTGCTGTGAGTTTGATTGATGATCACTGAATGCTTGAAATGGGTTAATGAGTTCAGTAGAATAGCACTGGATGTATGAAGCTCTTCAAACAGTCCTATATGAAAACCAATACTCACATGTAGGTGGTTTCTTTACTGGCATGCAGTAGGGTTGTTGGGCGGAAAAAAAGGTTCAAAAATACAATAACGTTAGTAGTGTGATTAAAGTGTGCTTTTATTAAAACCATGGGAGTTGTGTGTGTGTGGATAAAGGGGCTTTCATGGCTTACTAGGGACAGTTTAGGCATTAGCAATAAATATGTTTATTAACTGGATACCTCTGAAGCTTATATAGCTACAATATAGCACTGCCCAAGGATACATCAACCTACACACACACACACACACACACAGGCGCCAATATAATAACAAATCTACAAGCTGAAGTTCATTACAGAAACTCATACACAGACTTTTTTGTTACCATAAAAGACACCTACCACCCCAGTCTGACCATGACCAGAAAGGCTGGCTAAACCTTTTTACTGCAGAGCTCTTTGTCCGTCTCTCTGTCCCCGTTTAACACTCCAAAAGCTGTTCCAAACGGCATCATCTCATGGAGGCTGTCAAACCAATTCACTTTATGAGTGCCAACCGTACCAGACTCCCACAACAGCAACATGCAGTCACAATTAGCACGATCTCTAATTAACAAAATAATGTGTCGTATGGTGCGTAATTATGAACCACAAAGACGAGCTCACAGACAAAATACAACAAATAAATAAATAAAAAAACAAGGAAAACTTGCATTTTTGAAACATCAAACAGCAAACATATAGGCATGATTTGAAATGTGGGCGGTCCCTATCGCATCACAGCTGAGCAGAGCAGTGAGGAGTCATGTCGTGTCTTCTCGGCTCAGGCCCCCCGACTGTGCACAGGTCGCACATTTTGCCTGATCTTAGCTTTCTTCAGGGAAAAACAAACACTCAAGAATAATCACTGCTACACAGCATTCAAAAATGGCTACAAAGTGAAATGGCTACCTGCGTTTGGGAAGATAATCAAAGTATGTAAACACACCGCACATCTTTTTGCAATGATCCCTCAGATGTGCATATATATCGAAGGACGTATGTATGTGTGCAGATTTTCACGGCTTTAGTCGAACTACTTTGAATTTTGATCTGTGAATCTGCCAAAGACGGCTAAAGAAATGCTCCAAAACAAGAAAGGAAGGCATGCTTGAATAAGTTGGTTGTGCAGGCTTTAACTGAAGTCATTTGAAGATGAAATGAATATTTGTTGATTTTAAAAATAGATGATCAACCCAGAAAAGGGGGAAGTCATTGATGACTGTGTAATAACTGATTGTATTATGTAGCAATAACACTGGCGCTGTAATTTGTCCTTCCTGGCTTGACGTCCAAAATAGCTTCTAGAACGATTATAAGAATATTTTTTGGTATTGGCATTATTTCATTATTGGTACGGAGAATATGACACGAAATCTATTTCAGTAGCAAAGAGTCAACTTTTTTAATACATTTTTTAAATATCTCTAATCACGTCCATAATGCTATTTATTGCAATTTAATTGTTAGAGGATGCATTTATGTCACTGGAAATCTGACTCAGATTGTCAAGGTGAACTTAAAAATGTTAAGATGCAAATTACTGCTGTAATTCTACATAAGGATCAGTTTGATTACACCTATTAAAGAAAATGCTACCTACTGTAAAAATGTCTTCTGCAGGAAAAGTACAGCAAATTATAAAGTACTGAATGGCACATTGTGGATGAATATGAAGGACAAGATCATGTGTTTCTGATAAGAGTTCATCCCCAGAGAGCTGAACCTATTTCAAAGATATGACACATTTCTTAATTTTTCATAAACTGTGGAAGAAAATCTTTATGTGGAAGAAAATGTACCTTCCTCTCGTCACCGTTTACTTTCATACATCCCATTATTTTTACCCTGCTTATTGCTTTTGTTTCATTTGTTAGGGCAGCTGTGGCTCAGTGGTGGAGCAGGTTCGATCCCCGGCTCCGGTAGTCCATGTCGATGTGTCCCTGGGCAAGACACTTAACCCCAAATAGCTCCCCTAGGCTGTGGCTGCCGTGTGTGAATGGGCATCAATGTGAGTTAGAGTCCTGATGGGCAGGCGGCACCTTACATGGCAGCTCCTGTGTGTGAATGGTACCATGTAGACATGCAGTGTTAAAGCACTTTGAGTGGTCGGAAGACTATTAAAGCACTTTGTTTTGATCAAGGATCTGGAAGTAAGAAGTCAAGTGTCGCAAATGCTCCATTCCATTGGGCCCAACCCCCGGGAGGAAGTGTGTGTTTTTTTAATGAATTGTTCTAATTGACACAAGGCTGGATGCAGTACAAGTACTTTTCAAGTAGTTTAAATTTGTTGTATCACACGTTCTGGAATGATTTTCAGTTTTTGCAATTTCAAAAAAAAGAAGGTGGGGGGTAAGAAACATGAGGCTGTGACTCCTCTCAGGGACCAAGAGCAAACATTCAGGTTGGCAATCATCTCCATGGCAACAATCTTTTTGATACGTGGTTCAAAAGAGGAGAGATGGCATTCCATGAGAAGAAATGAATATGAAACTAATAACTAGAGCCGTCTTGACACACTCACGCACACTCTCACGCACACACACACACGCGTGTTTGGTTAGTAGCTAATGAGGCCGTGGGCCAGAAATGCATCAGAAAATTCCTGCTATAGCTATGGAATTAAATGAGTGGGTAAAAAATGCGGCTGACAATCAGGAGTCCCATCTCCCACATCACCCTGTTGACGTTTGTGTGGTCACACGTGAGTGTAACCACTGTCTGCTGTGGAGCACTGTATGAAATTCATGGGGTGGTCGTGATGGTGTGTTCAGAAAACCAGTGAAGTCAACAGGAAGCAGTAGAAGATGTTTGCAACTCCCAACCAAGACACTCGGAGAACCAAAATCCCAATATTTGGCAAGAATATCATATGAAAATATACTGAAACTGCTTTTAATGATTGTGAGAAACCTGAATAAATACGGTTATCTGTTTTCACAGCAATATGAAATAGACTGTTTAACTTCCTAACACTAGGTCTAAGCAGCTTATAATACTTAATTGAAACTGCTAATGCAAAGGTTATTGTTAATCAAAGCAAATATTTAAATTAGGTACAATCATTTATTTCCTATTCATTTGAATTGCATATTTTCTGCAAATAACCACTATAGATGACAAAGACACAGTAAAAAGATTTTGACAGTTTACATTCTATCGACATTTAAGGAAACAAATATACCTTCATATTTACAGTTACCGTACGTGCTTCACATTTATACTGGGATATACATTTTAGGCCTTTCACACCTAGAACATAATCCCCCGGTGATATGATTATGTAGATTTGTGTCGTTTTGTTTTCCATAATCTGAGCCAGTGGGAGCATGTAGATGTTAAACAGAAGAGGCCCCAGAATGGAGCCTTGCTGAACCCGGTAGGTCATATTTCTCCGCTCAGATAGTCCCTGTCCTGTAATTAGGATTCAAACCAGTTTAATAATGTGCCAGACAGTGCTGCACGGTGTTCCAGTCGGTCTTGTAATACGTTGAGATCGACCGTGTCGAATGCATTACTGAGCCATTGCAGCTGACTGCAGGAAGCACACACACTTACACACATGCACACGTGTGACTGTCACCTGGAACAAGCGTACGTAATGAAGGGTTTCACTTTAGAGACCAGAGAACCCTCACATCATTATAATTATAACACACACACACACACACACACACACACACACACACACACACACACACACACACACACGCAGTCCGACAAACAAGAACGTACATTAAAATTGTCATGCACGTATAGACGCAAACGTTAACGCACACATACACACAGATATAACAAGGTATGCGCGTACACACTTGTACAGGATGTTAAATTCGACACACATCCTTTTGGAAACCCGCTGTAAGCTTTATTATACATGCTTATTGATGTGAACATAAGTCACAATTTAAATTGGATTCCAAGCAGGCCTTTGAAAT